>NW_021554795.1:33124-90133 GCF_001605985.2 Dendrobium catenatum
CCCCCCCCCCCCCTCTTGGTTAGCTTGGGCCAGTTCTATAGGGCTTAATATCCATAACAAACATTCAGTTCTCACTAGAAATTTGCAAGAGGATGTAGCTTGTTGTATGCTTTTTTTGATGATATTATTCTTGTTTATTTCGGTTAGATTACATAAAGGATCAGTCTTAAGACAATATCTTTTTGCTTTAGTCATGGATGTTCTCACTAGACATTTGCGAGAGGATGTACCTTGTTGTATGTTTTTTGTTGATGATATTCTACTTGTTGATAAGACTAGATAGGGAGTTGTTGGTAAACTTGAATTATGGAGGTCAACCATAGAGTCTAAAGATGATTCGTGAATAAAATACCATCATCCATGAACCTAGAGATCGATTTTGAATGAAGAGGTAGAATGAGAATTGAGGTAAGAGTTAATAGACCCTATGCCTAAGCAGTCATCCTGCCAAAAATGAGAAGAGACATTATAAAATTCCCATTGAATAGTGGACTCGACAACCCATATAAGGTTACAAAGTTTTTTCTATGCAAGGGATTGCCTTTGCTTAAAAAAATAGTAGGATGCACATTCTTATAATATTTCTATTGCATCTAATTGGCCAACAAGAACTCGTTCTTCCTAAACTTCCACAAAAGTTTAAAAGACAAACCTTTAATCAAATCATGAATAGAGTTACAACCAAAATTTCTCTCTAAATAAGGACACATACGAGCACTCCACTTAGACCAATAGATCTTGATGAAATTAACATTGGAACCCCAAATAAATTTGTTAAGAACTTTCTCCAATCTATCACAAACACTAGCATGAGGGTTTATAGTTTGAAGTAAGGAAATAGGCATATAGCATAAAATACTTTTAATAAGAAGAAGTCTATCCCCAATAGAGAGTAGTATAATCTCCCAACAACAAAATTTGGAAGATAAAGATTAAAAAATCTTATCAAATAAAAAAGAATTCTTATGACCTTTAAATAAAGGCATACTAAGGAATTCTTAGATGGTTTGGTCACATAAAATGATAGCCTTCAGATGACCCGGTTACGAAAGTAGACATATTAGATTTGACTTATATTAAGAAAGGTAGAGGTAGACCTAAGCATCCTCATCTCTGCAACACTTAACTTAGTGTTATGCTTCTCTTTTAATGTCCAACATTCGGCACCATAAAATTTTGAACTTCTTTTTTCTTGGGTGGATGAGTGGCTTGACCCTTACAGATAGGATACGAAGTAAGCATATACGTGATAAGGTTGGAGTAGCTCCAGTGGAAGATAAGATTAGAGAGAGTCGCTTTATATAATTTTGTCACATTAAACGGAGGCCTTCTGATGACCCAATAAGGAAAGTTGAGGTATTAGATTTGTCTTATGTTAAGAAAGATAGAGGTAGACCTAAGTATCCTCATCTTTACAACACTTAACTCCTTTCTTTTCAAGAACTATCCATAGAACTTCTCTTGGAACTTTATAATATGTTTTCTCTAAATCAATAGATATCATATGAGATGGTTGTGAGACATACAATGCATTCCAATTCAAGTAAAGTACACTTGTTCGAAAGTATAGCACGTACACTTGTTAACAGTGTATATCTTCTAATAATTGTTTTCATAACTATGTAGGGGGACGTTTGCTTTAACGTCCAAATGAATATTCAAGAAGAGATATATTGGATATATAACATATTGTTACTGGGTCAAAAAGGATTGACAGATGAATTTATACAGGGAGTTGAGACTTTCATTCAAGTTGCATCTCAACTACCTTCCTTTAAGTTTGATAAAATGTTTAGATGTCCATATTCGAAGCATACAAATCAAGCATTCCTCAAGCCTGATGATGTGAAGCTTGATTTATATCATAGGGGATTTCTTCTAGACTACTGGATTTGGACATCACATGGCGAGTACGAGCCACACCGAGATACTCATGCCGGTTCATCCATAGCTTATGAAACATTTGATGAAGATGAAATGAGTAGACCATATGAAGAACTTATTTTTGATGTAGTAGGTCCTAATTTAAGAGCTAGTGTGGAAGATCCACCAAATGCAAAAACCCAAAAATTCTTTGAGTTATTACATGCAACTCAAAAAGCAATTTGGGATGGTTTCAATACTCATTCAGAATTATCGATTGCAGTGAGAATGCTAAGTATTAGAACTGAGTATAATATTCCTCATGATTGTTTCAATGACTTCATTGGTCTTCTCAAGGAAACTAATCCAACAAACAATCTAATTCCCTCAGATTTGTACCGAACGAAGAAATTAGTATCCAAGTTGGGTCTCACTGCTACAAAAATTAATTGTTATATCAATGGATGTATGTTATACTACAAGGATGATGCAATAGAAGTTTATTATCGCACCTATAATGCTCCTCGATTTAAGCCAAACTCGGGAAAACAACGTCGTCAAAAGAAAGATGTTCCATATTCCCGTTTATTTTATTTTCTGATCATTCCAAGACTTCAGCGACTCTATGCATCAATGAGTTCAGCGGGTCATATGAGATGGCATAAGGAGAAATTAGCAAAAAGTGGTGTTTTTTCTCATCCATCAGATTCTGAAGCATGTAAACATTTTGATCGAGTGCATGTTTCATTTGATGCTAAATTTTATAACATAAGATTGGGATTATGTGCCGATGGTTTTATCCCATACAGTCAAGCAGCTACACTGGTGGAAAACTTCTAAAACTGCCAGTCAACACCAGTGGTTTGCTGATGGTGTCTGGCGGTACACCGACGAGATGCCTGCGGTTGCACCGACGGCTTTGCTGACGATGTTAATTATCGATAAAAAATTGGCAGTCATCGGCTCTTAGACCACCGAAAGCTAACCGATGGTTAACCGGTCGGTACGCTGCCGGTAATAAAATCGGCGGTCACCAGTGCTTAAATCGCCTGAATATAACCGTCAGTATTAACCACCGGGAAATCGTCGGTGAAACAAACCATCAGTAACACACCGCTAGAAAATATTTCCGGTGCCATTTTTTTTGGCGATTTTTGAATTGTTGAGAAGACACCGATTTTTTACCAAACCACCTAAAAATAAGTAGTAACCAGCGGAATTAACTGTCGGTAATGAGTGAATTTCCTGTAGTGATCAATCTTAGCTCAGAAGGCATGCCAAGCATCCTTTAATCTGAAAGCCCCATCCTTAGACAATTGTATAATAATAAATCACCAGAATCCGTGTTAAGGGGAAGATTCATAATTTGTTTGGATGATATAATTAGAAGGGATCCATGAACCAAATACATCTTAAAAAAACCAAATTACACTGCTATGTAGCTAAGCTTAACATCAAGGCAAAAAAAAGACCCCCAAATACACTGAGAATAGAGCTACATAATTGAAAGCCTTAAAACCCGACATCAGCAAAAACTGAGAGGCCATAGGAAATGCCCACCAGCCAATCCCCAAAAACACCCATTAAAAGCATAAAGAAAAAGATAGATCTGAGCATCATAGAGCAACACAGAAGCATTCTTAGCACCCAAATAAAAATAAAACAATAAGAAGAAACAAAATAAAAGAGATAAACCAACCAAGAGGCAGCCTCTAAACTAATTGAGAGCATCTAGGAAACGCCCACCAGCCAAGCTCCAAAGTAACCATTAAAACATATAGAAATAGAGAATTTTGGGCATCATATAGCAACATAGAAGCATTTATGGCACCCAAATAGAAACAAAACAATAATAAGAAACAAAATTGCAGAGATAACCTCCAGCACACCAACTAGGAGGCAGCCCCCAAACCAAATAAATAAAAAACTACAAGCACTAGCCACCAGCCAACCTTAAAATCTAATATAAGTATACCAATTATATTTAATCTTAAAATCCTTTTAAAGAAGTAGAGAGGTTAGGAGAAAAAAAATTAGTAAAACCATCCAAACCACAATCCAAGTTGGCGAGCCACTCAACATAAGCATTCCCCTCCTTATACACAAGCAAGAAAGAGAAATTCATAAAGATCAACCAATGCTTAAAATCCCTCACTAGATAAAAAAGTGCAGGATTACACACAATATCATCACAATATTTAAATAGTGAATAATAGGATTGGAATAAACTATAATACCAATGTTAGAAATGTTAAGAGAAATGCATAATCTAATCCTTTTTTTTAAATTAAAAATCGCATAGGGGCCTATGTGTTAATAAAAAAAATGATTACAAAGTTCTAATGGAGACGATCAGCTCACTAATGCTCTAATGAGCTACAAAATAAAGAAAAGAAAAACCTAAGAGCTGACAATCTCCACTAATCAGAATTACAAAAAACCCTAGGAACATTCTACTGATGCTACAGATAAGCATAAAAAAAGAAAGATAAGGGATATGAATGAAAGCTCAATCTCTCTGTAAAAATTGTTGATGACGATCTGAAACACTTTCACTTGTAAAACAAAATAGCTGTAGAGCAAAAGGGTATAACACAAAATTGCATAATTAAACTTATATATATATATATATATATATATATATAGAAAAAAATAAGACTAAAAATGAGAAAGAATTGATAGAAGCCGTTGTAACAGAACTGATCAAAATGAAGGCACCACTGCAAACAAAAATAGGGAATTAAGATTGTAAAAGAAGCCTCATCAAGGTAATCCACAAGCCACTCAATCCAACCCTCAGGTGCAAACACCAACCAACTATTTAAATAGCCCAAGCAGCAGAGGGTAACACCAACAAACCAGGACACAAGCATCATGATAATAGAAACACCCAGCCCATAGGCATAGTAGACAAAAAATAGAAACCCAAAACTAGAACATAACAGCTTAAGGACCCCCTCAACACACCAGAAATCCTCCAAAAAATTATAAAATGGAAGGCCAAAGCCATTCCAGCAGTTGACTTGAAATAGAATCCAACCCAAAAACCCAGGTAAATGAAGGCCATTGGCACAGCTGCCCAAAACCCCATCTAAACTTGTACACAAACCCCCAGCAGTCCAAAGATGCACCTTGAAGGAAGGAGAGCAACAATGGGATAAACTCTCAGCAGCATGGGCATTGCCATATATCTCAAGTCTAAAACTATCCAAACCACAGCTACATATAAGAGACTCAAAAGATGCAGACAAGAGATAAAAAATAGCACCCAGATGATCACAGTGTTGAAGTAAGACAAAATACCAAAACAACCAAAAATTGAAATAGAAAAAGGGGACCCAACTAATCCAAATAACCCAAGGAAACATATAGGAGAACGGAACCAGTCAAGGCAACAAGTCACAATAAACCCAAAAACCCTATAGAGAAACAAATGCCAAAAAATAAACCCGCAGCAACCACAATAGTAAACAACAACAAGATGAACCATAAAGGCACCAAAAAGTGCAAGGAAGCATCAGAGACCCACAATGGAATAAAAAATAAAAGAAAGTAACAACAAATCAACACTAAAACCCTATAACAGGGCCAAAATAGACCTGAGATACAAGCAATAGATGGAATTAAAGATAGCTATACATGACCACAAATTAGAAAAGTGAAAACTCAAAAATTTATGATAAAGACTTAACACATCCAGTAAAGAGAGGTACTGGAAGCCCCAAAGAATGAGAAAAATCCATATGAGGTGACTAACAAGCTAGACAAAACTCCAAACATGTCTAGCCAAATGAAGCATATCATCATAATCCTCCAATAAAAGAAACCCAGAACTAGAAACATGATACAGAAACAGCCAAATAGCCCAACCAACAAAAAACCATAACAGAAAAGTCAACTTGAAACCCACCAAGGAAGAAAGCCACTTAAGGAGTAACATAAAGAATACCAAGTTCATCCAGTTTGAGCAAACCACAAAGAGGAACCGAAATGGCAGCCCCAAAAACATCAGTAAAATAATCAAGGATACAACCCCAATTTGCAAGCCAAGAATAACACACATTCCCCTCCTTGTTAGTGTGTAGAAATTCATAATTAAAAAAAACCAAGAGCTTTTTAATTTCTCTAATATGGTAAAAATGATTAGAGATACATAACGTATCTCCCTCAACTTAAAATGGTCAAAAATCATAATTAGAGTTCAGCTCAATAAGTAAATTAGTTAAATTTAGGGAAACACATAATTGAATACCATAAAGAATGCCCAAGGTTACAACATTACCGTAATTACCAAGAAGAGCAGGCCCAACAAAATCTAGAAAAAGGAAGCCTTTGTTATCCCTGATAGTACCACCACTACCCCCAGAAGGCTCACCACAAACACCATCCACATTCAATTTAAAAACGTTTCTAGGAGGTTTTATCCAATAAATAATATTAGCATAAAAATCAGTCGGAGCACCCATCCACCTGATTCCTAAAGCGTTTCCAGTAAAATAATAATTCTTAAAATTCTTATAAGAATGTAAATTAATAGCCACAAGAGAGAAAACCTTGTCATTAACCCTCTGAATCACATTATGATGGTTCATTTTCACATCATTAAAAATAGAATTATTCCTTTCCAACCAGAGAAACTAGAGAATGAGAGAAGGAATAATACTATGGATGTGTTAATAAACCAAGCATTTAGCATAGATTTAATGGAGAGATTGCCATTAAAGTAATTTAACTGGAATAAATCATCAAAATAGACCCAAGTTCTAATAGCAACAGGGCCAGAGATAAATACATAATGCATATTCTCAAAATGGCAACATCATTGACACTTGGAAGCCATACTAAAACATTTTTTTATAAGATTATCATTAGTGGGTAAATATCTATGCAAAATTCTCCAAACAAAGAAAGAAACAGTAGAAGGAATGCTCTTATGCCAAATAAAATTAAAAATATTATCAATATTTCTTTCAGCTCTGAATGTATGCCAAGCATCCTTTAACTGAAAACCACCATCCTTGTAAAAATCACATAATATAGTATCCTTCGACTCAGTATTGATAGGTAAGTTTAAAATGAGATGAATAATGTAATCAGGAATAACATTAGAGAGTTTTTCATAATCCCAACAATTATCATTAATAAAGGAGTTAACCTTAACCGAAGAAGTAGAAGAAGAATTCAAAATAGAATTAATAGAGTGTTTACCTAACCACCGATCTTGCCAAAAGAAATAATTACCATGACCTAGCCTTCAAGAAATAAAGGGCTCCACCTCCCATTTAACCTTGCAAAGTCTTGTCCAAACTCTAGAATCACAATGTTTAGAGAAACGGTTAGTATGATGCTTGCCAACACAATACTTGGAAATCATAAATTTAGCCCAAAAATTATCATTAGAGCACAAATTATACCAAAGTTTAAAAGAAAAAGCCTTAGCTAGGTCATAAAAATTCTTAAAACCAAGACCACCTTCATCCAAAACACCACAACACATATCCCAAGCAGCCTAATGAATTTAGGGCTAGAAGAAGAACCTTTTGGGATGATTCTTTTGGGATGACTCTTGGAATGCCTACTTCATACTTTGTCAATCGTCTAGAACTAAAGACATTGTACAATATGATCAATTTAAACATCATGGATTTCTTTCAGTATGATCTCTAGAATGACCAATTTCATACACTATCAATCATATTATATGAACTATATTGTATTGTACGATCGACTACAATAATTGTCCATGATCTGATTGCCTAATATCGAGGGATTAATCAAGAGAGATTTTACTTTGGGCATATAATATGAACCAAATTATACTATATGATTAGCATATTATTAATATCTTCCTCAACTTTTGGTGCCTAGGGTTTTCATAGAACACAATAAATCATATAGTATGAATAAAAAACATATAGTATAAAATAAGGTCGCATAATATGAAGCCAAAATTGCATAGTACTATGTACTTAAAAAACTCTCTAAAAAAATATTTTTCTCTCTACCCCTATATGTGTGCAAGATTACTTTGCAATGATATCCACCTAATTACATGATAAGACTCAAGAAAGAAAAAAATATATAATAAAATGAAAACCAACTATAATCCTGGTCTATCTAGTCTTGAGCTGATCAAAGTTACAAGTAAACGATGGACTAATTTCCTAAAAAGTTAGTACACACAAAATAGAATAAAATATCATAGAAATATGAGAAAGAAGTAACATATATAATAATATTTATTTACATCAAAATCATAGTGCTTGGATAAGATTTGTAATAATCTCCCCCTTTTTGATGATGACAAACATTATTATTTAGGGAATTCAAAAGTTGCTTTCCACTATACTTCCCCTTAGATGATAACCATATGAAGAAAAGAAAATGAATAACAACACATATCAGCAACACTATAATATAAATCAATAATACAAAATCAATACAATTTTCCCCCTTTTGACATCAAAAAAAGATGGAAAATACTAGGAAGGAAAAATAGAAATAGAAACATAAATAGAAAGACAAACAAATTAAAAAAAATTAGCAACTTAAGGTAAAGAAAGAACATCACAGCTATGATAACTCTCGTAGGCATTTTTCAAAATGTAATTAATTTACTCTACAAATAGTAAAAATCAAATAAGATAATCCAAACTCAATAAGGCACCCAATAAGCCACTTAAAAGGTAGGACACCGAATCTTTTTCATTTACATTTCTTTTGGTTTAAATGTTTTGTGCTTAATAATAGAAAACCTCTTTTAAATTTTGTTGACCTTAAATCTAATGAAGGTCTTTTCTTAGGCTATCCTTCTATAAATAAAGACTATAGAATTTTTAATAAGAAAACCCTAAAGGTAGAGGAGACCACCAATATAGTATTTCATGAATTTGATAGATCTTTTGAGCCTATGTAAGAAGAAGAAGAATAATAAGAAGTTATGGTGGCCTCCTAATGAATAAAATCTATTGGCCTAAAAAATAGAGTAGAGTGTTAGTATCCCATTGCTTAAAGATTGGACATAATCATCTAGTCATTCTATGGAATTCATATTAGGAGATCCATCTATAGGTGTTCAAACTAGGTATGGACTTAGGAAGGAGGTTAGTCATTATGTATTTATCTTTATTGCATAACCTACTAGTGTAGATCAAATCCTATCTCATGAAATATGGATCATAGCTTTGTAAGAAGAATTGAATCAATTTATTATGAATAATATTTTGGAATTAGTTATTAGACCTAACGAACAGAGTGTTGTAGGAACCAAGTGAGTTTTAAAATATAAGATGAAAGAATATGGTGTAGTAATTAGGAATAAGGCTAAATTAGTAGCTAAATGGTACAATTAGATTGAAGGCATCAGTTTTAAGGAGACTTTTGCCTCTGTAACTTTGTTGGAATCCATTATAGTGTTGTTAGCCTTTACTTTTTTATATGTTTCAGGCTGTATCAAATGGATGTATAAGTTTCTTTCTAAATGGGGTTATGAAGGAAGATGTATATATAGAAAAACGCCTAGATTTAAAAATTCCCAATCATGTTTGTAAATTGAAAAAGGACCTAAATGGGTTGAACAAAGCACCTAGAGCTTGGTATGAGAGGCTTACCTCATTTCTCCTTGATAAATCCTTTATTAAGGGTAGTGTAGACACCACCCTATTTCTAAAGAAAATAAGAGATAAGTTATACATTGTTTAAGATTTATGTGGATGATATACTATTTGGATAAAATAATAAAAATATTTGTGATTAATTCTCAAAATAATTGGTGAGGAATTTGAGATAAGAATGATGGGAGAGCTTAGTTACTTTCTTGGATTTAGTTTGAAACAAAGAAATGATGGAACATTTCTTTATCAAAGTAAATATATCAAGTGTATTCTAAAAAAAATATGTTATGGAGAATGCAAAGGCAAGAAATACATTCAATTTGATAAGGATCCAAAAAATAATTTGAGGAAAAAAAGTATAAAGAGGTAATAGGATAATTAGGTATTTGACCTCTAGTATACTTGATATAATATTTAGTATATGCCTATGTGCTAGATTTCAAGCTAATCCTAAGAGTCCCATGATTTTGCAATTAATAGAATTCTTAGATAACTTCTAGGCGCTCAAAACTTAGGTATTTTATGACCTGGGCCTAGCTCTTCTTTTTAAATCATAGGATATTAAGACTTTGACTTTACAGGATGTAGGGTAGTTAGAAAAAAACTTCAGGAACCTATTAATTCATAGGGTAATCCTAACTTTCTTGGTCTACAAGGAAGAAAAATTCAATAGCTTATACACCACTAGGGTATAAAATAGAGCTGTAGGAAGCTGTGTTGCTCAAGTTTTTTAACTAAAGCAATAGATCATAGAGCTTAGACTATTTGTGGGCACCATTCTGATCATGTGTGACAAACTAGTGTTATCTTTATTGTTAAAACTCAATACAACACTCTTTAATTAAATATATAGACATTAGACACCATTTCATTAGAGATCATATTATCAAAGGAGATATATAACTACATTATCTATCTATTGAAGATTAATTGTTAGATATTTTCATAAAACCCTTAAAATATGATATCTTTTGCACCTTAAGAACTAAACTAGGTATTATTGATATTCATGCTTGATCCAGGGTGAAAGTTAAATCATTAATCATTTGCAATCACTTTTTTAATACTCAAATATATATTATATTTTATAATTTATGTTTATATGTTTTTTTTATTTTTGCATTAGTAAATGTTTTATAAATGTTTAGTTTGTAGTTATTCCCTGATCATCTCACATTACTGATTCTTTTAAAATTAAAAAAAATTAGAAAATTAAAATCTTTTCACATCATATTATACATTAATCACACATCTACACATCCTTACCACTCATGAAATTAATAGTTTAAATCTGACCAATAATTGATTATCATAATATATGACCATCTACTTTGTCCTGTATGATACATGTGTCATTACCTATTGGAAGAAATCAATTTGGTTTGTACAATATTAATTCAAAATCATCATGTATGAAAACCTAATTTGTAATGTATGGTCCATTAGTTGAAGAGCATACCAGCTGCCTTTTCTAGATGAAGGATTTAATGAAGATTATTTAATACAATTTTGATCATATTATATGATTTGACCAACTTTTGTGACTAATCAACCTAGATAAATTAATTTTTTTTATGATACTATAAAATATATAATGTATTATACACCTTGAAATATAATGAATGAGATGGAAGCCTAATACTTTATATCACAACACATTCTCTTTTCTTCTCTCGTAGACTCTTATTCTCAATTTTTAAATGACCGGGGGAAATTTATCTTGGTCTCTAGTTGGCAGTTCTTTGAGACGTCAATTTGACCCTTAGTTTCATCAAGCTACTAATGAAGATACCTATCATCGAGGCGTGGCTTCTGGGCTAACACCATTAAAAATCATCAATCTGGATGTCCTTAATTTTATCGATATCAATCTCTTTGCTAGCACTACAATCCACTTCTTTCTCACCTTAGCATTTCCCTTTAAATTTGAACTACTTTTTGAATTCTTCACCAATCTGTGAGTCATTAGTGACGTTGCATCCATTCAATCATTTGTCAGTAGGAGATCTATAGAATTTACTTATGAAGATATTTTCCAAATCCTACATCTCTCCCCTATTAGCCCCAAAGCACACTTTATAACTTTTCTTCCTAACTATAATTGAACCCAAGCAAATTTTACTCTAAGGGAAACTCACATGAACACTCATATTGTACTATTTTGCACCATAGTCCAATATTCCAATATGATCCAGTAAATCCTTTGCAACACAGTCATTCTAAAAGTAAGCAATAGGGTAAAATATCACATTACTTCTATTTCTAGTCACCTACTTTATTTTTCTCAAAATTGACTTCAATGTAGCCGACCTAATTATCCATTACATCAAAAATTTTATAAGAATTCAAGATCCCATAAAAGAGTGTAGGTTAAATCTCGTGTTAGGTCAATGATAACTTATGTACAGAAATCTAAATATTATTTTTGATACCCTACACCACGTGATCTCCTTCAAATATTATAATCAAATAACTCCTTTCATGCCCTCCATAGTGATATATATATCATCACATATATTGTATGGTGGATCCCAAGCCAGAAGAGGCAGAAAGAGCTTGGGCTCTAGCACCTACACGAGCACCAGCACCTATATTCCAATACTATCCTTATTACTATGGGAAGAGAATCAATCAATTACATACAAAAAATGATACTCATATTCAGTCGTAGCTATAGCAACATGATAATATTTAACTTGGTTTCTTGAGCAGTTTCCATCCAATCACAAGTACTTGACCTTCATAAACTCATTTTTCTAGTCATTTAAGGACTTTGTCAATTCAATTTCAATATACATATGTTGTAGCATCTAAAATAATAATAAAATGTTTTATAAGGGATATATCCTTACGAGAATGTAAAAAAGAAAAATAATAAAAGAAAATGGGAGCTCACCAACTCCATAACCTGTCGACGGCCAACAGACTAATGTTTCAGAACATCTTCTGGAATGTGTGACTAGATGGAAAGACATGGCTCACCAATCTCCTCCACCTTTTTATTCTTAGATTCATGTGGATCACTCTCATTCTCTAATCATTTTAGAGGAACCTTTAAAGTTTACACAACTTTCTCAAAGATTTTGGTTGACTTCTTTAGCATATAGACATATAATCATAATGCCTAAATAGATAGTCCCACCTTTAATAAATACTCTTCATCTATAAATTTACTCAAACATTATACCTCATAGTGAAGAGTATCAACATCCGGAAGATTTAACATCTTTAATAGATCATCAACTCCAACGTGAAGGGGGATAGGTAACTCCTTCAACTTCCCCCATTTCTCTATCAAAAGTCAATCGTTCTACACAAACAAGAATCCACTAACCCAACTTTTTGATGGGTCTCATGTATGAATATTAAAACAATTAGATCTAAAAAAGATATGACCCTGCGTGTCACAAGTAAGTTGACCCATCTGAGAAAGACACTCTGGAGACAACACTTCCCCACGATCTTTGAAAAGTACTATCAATCCCATTATGATCAACATGGCCCTATAAAAAAGCTGGGACAAACTCACTCCACATGTCATTGAAATGTCAATCAACTCCAAGGGAGGTGAAAATCATAGTCCTGCTTGCAAACTGAGCTCATACACCATCAAAAATCCTAGAGGAGGACAGAAACATGATTTGACTTTTCATGTACCTTCATTACAAGATCATTAGGGAAGTGAAATTTCTTCCTCAAAATAATCAAGGGTCGATGGTAATAATGGAGGCAAACTCATCAGCTTTAGCCACTTTCTGAGCTTTTTAGACCCTTAGATTGGCCAATAAACCAATTTCCTTTGACTAAGAGAATTTGGTTGAAGTGTGGTCACCTATTTCAATTTATACACTAAAGAAGGGCGCTAAATTTTTTAGGGGATGCCACCTACAAAAAAAAATGAAAAACCTCTAGAGTAAGTATTAAAATGGGTGAGAAAGTAAGGAGAGATTAAAAATTTTAAGTTCTACACTAGAGAGGGGCATTAAATTTGACTAGGGGATGCCACCTATCAAAGGTAATGAAATACCTCAAATGTAAGAAAGTAAGAGAGAGAAAAGACGAATGAGCAATTTTTCTAATACCCACAGGGATATTTATTGGATGAAAAGGGAAGAATTTAATTGAAGGGGAGGGGGGGGGGGAGCATTTTTCTCTCATTATGTATTGAGAAAATATTATTTGCATGAAATTGATTTTACGGAAGAAGAGTAGGAGTTGCATGTAATTTTTAAATTTGGACTAGGGCAAATTGCACGATATGAAATTAATAAGCTTTCATCTACTAAAGAAATTGCTTATACTTACCGCTCAAGTTGATCATTTAAATTTATTTAACAATTTTTTTTTTTGAAATATTCAAAATAATTATTAAAAAAAATAAATCAATTTTATGGATGACGAAATTTTTTTTTTTTAAGATAATTTAAATGAACAAGAGAAAATATTTTAATAATTTTATTTTTTCATTTCAAATTAATTATTTAAATTTAATTCAAATTATGAATATGCTAATTATTATCACTGTCTATATTATAATTTATGATATTCATAATAATATTATTTTTTTTCATTGCAATAAGGTTTTTTGTCTGAACTTAAGCTTGTTGTAACCCTCTTTAGATAGATGCGTTGGCAACATCTGTTTTGTTGTTCAAGAGTTCAATCTTATATAAATTTTAGTTTTGTTCATGAAATTTTATTTTGCATTAAAATATAAACATAAAGTATAAAACTTTAGCTCAAGTGCTAAAAAATCAAGGACCTTTACATAAAAATATGATAATACATTGACAAAATATTCTCTGTGTAATATTTATAGTGACTCTAAACAACCAGTTGGCCCGATTAATTGTCAGAAACCTCATAAATTTTATCATGTAGCAATAAGATTTTTACAAGGCCCTCTTATACAGCACACTCATATGAAATTCTAACACTCAAATTAGTGAATTTCATCACATATTTTCGTTCATCTACTTCCTTGGCTCCCTCAAAATATTTCTACTAAGATAAGTTATTGTAGCATAATTAATATTTTGGGACGAATGAAATGGTTGGAAGTTAATTTTAAAATTCCTTATTTGGATCTCACAATAACTTTTTTATTTTATTTGGTTAGGCATGACAATTGCTTTTTAAGATTGCAATGGTTTCCTACATTGTATTTTAGGAGACATAATTAGGTGCGGAGTGCGGATGGGGAGAACCGTCCACACAAGTATTGTTCGGCGTTAGGTACCCGTTGTCGGTACCGCTAGGTACTCAGTGCTTGTGCAGATGGTACGCACTCCGCACCTAATAATTTTTCGTATTTCAGGGTCAATGGTCAAGAAGTCCCCCTCCCCCACTAAAAAGAGTAGTCCATGTGCAATTGTTAAAATTTGCCAGCTTATTTCAAAATAACTTGATGAGCCTAATAAATATTTTCTCTGGGAAAATAATTAATGACTTTAAACAAGGAAATGAATTTAATTGATTCATACATGTCCACATTAAATTAGTTTTTGTTTGACTCTCATGGAACTAAAAAGCTCATAAATAGTGAGCCAAAAAAGGGAAATTTGCCATTCCTAAAGCATCACTATCAAGGAGTGAGGCAAGAAGATAAATTTGCCATGTGAAAAGAGACACTGTCAAGTTGGTATGCATGAGAGTCCAAAGGTGACACAGGAATTACATATACTTATCATATGCAAATGTAGAAAGAAGAATGGCACAGCAAGATTCTCCCATCAATTCCCTTTACTGGTTCAACAAGAGATGCTTATAGATGAAGAAACTGCATCGAGCCTTCTGTATCTATCCTACAAGTTAAACAGATTTATTCCTTAGTATGCATCTGTAGAAACTTATAATTTACTTCATAACTTTATTTTGAACAAATCAAGCGTAATAAATCTTCAGCATCAAGGGACATATTGTTTGATATACTTATTCTTTTTCCTAGCATTTGACACAAACTAGAGTTTGTTAGCACAGAAATGACTTAAATGAATATTGCTACACTGACTGTGCAATAATTATTTGAGGTCATTGTATATCAATGTTGATTAAGCAGCTGTAGATTTGTTTATCTTATTGTAAATTTCCTTTTTATAGTACAGAAAAAATTCAAATTATCGGTGAAATTTCTAGCAGAACTTTTATGAAAGAAATTTCGGCTAATATTTCGACATATTTCCCTTGATTTCCAAATGAAATATTTCCGACAGAATTTCAACGGCTTTTTTGATGGACTTTATAAAAAAAATGGGAAATAATTATATAATTATAAATAAAAATAACTAGTTAACTAATTGATACATCAAAAAAAAAATGTTCATGATCTTGCACGAATCTTGAGGAAAAATCAAGTTGGAAACTTCCAAAATTAAAATTGGGACCATCCGAACTCTGATTTTAGTAAACTTACAGTCATACAGAACGCCTTGAAAATACAAACCCAACGACACCAAATTCAACAAAATTTGAGCCCATATGTTTCCAAATCAAGGACCCGAAGTGCTGTTGGAAGGTTTGAAAAACAATTTGGATTGCCAAACGGTATCAAAACATGACATGCTTATGGTCAAATCGAGTGGCTCGACAAGACGAATCTAACAAGCCCAAGATCACTAAAATTCCGACATCATTAAGACCTTCAAATGTCTAGCAAACAGTCCATGATCAAGGGATTCAATATCGGTCGTCCATCCAAATCACTCCCATTTACCCTTGTTCTTCCTCTTATATACGGGCCATGTCACTTTAAGAAATCTATAAGTAGACCCCTCCTTCCACTTGAAAGGGACCCTAAGCAAAAGGAAACAAGTGAGAGATTCGAGATCGCTCTTTCCTCCTTGCCTCTTTGACCACCGCCCGGAGTTCCACTAGATTACCACCTGATGCCCGAAGTTTTGCCGAACCAACACCTGATGCTTCGAGTTTTACTGGACCAACACCCGATGCTTCAAGTTTTGTGGGACCACCACGTGACGCCTAGAATTCCTCTTGACCACCCCCTTATGCCTGGAGTTCCACTGGATAACCACCTGACTCAATAGTTCAGTCGTACCACCACCTCACGCCCTAAGTTCCACTGGACCACCACCTGATGTCAGAGTTCCACCAAACCACACCATAATCTTGGAGTTTTGCCGAACCACCACCTAAAATAAGTTCCACCATACCACCACCTGACGATGGAGTTTCGCCGGACCACCATCTGATGTTGGAGTTCCACAAGACCATCACCTAACAGTCGGAGTTCTACATGACCATCAACTGACACCTGAAGTTCCACCAGACCACCACCTTGAACTCGGAGTTCCGCCGAAACACCACCTGACGCCAGAGTCCCCCCAGACCACCACCTGACGTCGGAGTTCTACTTAACCACCACTTGACGCTGGAGTTTTGCCAGACCACCACCTGATGTCGGAGTTTTGTCGGACCACCGCCTAACACCTGGAGTTCCACCGGACCACCACCTGATGCCAGAGTTCTACTGAACCACCGACAGACACCTGAGTTCTACCAGCTGGCACCCAAACTTCTAAGTGACATCTGACTTTTATTTTCCATCCAATTCAACTATACGATTGATATTTGTAATCTGCTTACCCTCGAGAGTGAGTCATCCCATTGTAATCTATTTTGAAGTCAAGTGGAATAATTTTCAACTGGGCCAGGCCCCATAGTTTTTCAATTTTCTAAAGTTTTCCACGTAAAAAATCTTGTGTTCTTTGGTGTGAGAAGGATATTCGTGCAATGCTAAGATAAAGAATTATAACACTATCACAACATATAATCTATCCCATAATAGTTTTGCACCATCTATTAAACTTCATTCCTACTATCCTAAGCACCACTTTGATGGCTAACAGTCATAGCCATCTCATCTTGGGAGCCTCTTTCTCCAACTCACACTAGTTTAGGAATTATTCCATGAATTAGGGATGTCAGGCATCTGCCTCATTTCACCCCGGTGGGTAAAATCCTATCGGGGAAGAGACATAAGGACCCTCCTAGAAAAATCGCATCAAGAATATGGAAGAATCTCATAATATGATCCTTCAACTCCTACAAGATACTTAATGATCGACACTAGCACAAAGAGAAGAGATTCTTCTTCCTTGATTTCCACCAGGGCTTGAAGATATTCAATCCGAAGATCTTCATGTTGAGATTCACCTACCTCCGCCAAGGATGCATCCTCTGATATATTAAGACAACAACCTTGCTGACAAAACAAACTCTATCCATCCTTCACATGTAGGTCACCAACCACACATTATTCCAAACATCCCTGAGGACTTAGCATGAAAACACATTGCCGAACTCCCCCACAATGCTATATAGCATGAACTACGAAGATAAGTCCAATAAGAGTTCCTTGTGTGATGTATAAGATAATCCCTTCGTTAGTGGAACTTGCAGGAGTCATCACCCCTGACCAAAGCAATTCTTTAACACCCTACTCCAGAAGGATTTAAACTATCAAGCATAGATTCCTATAATGGGACATGCAACCCATACGAGCATATCAATTAGTATATAACCATCATGTATAACACGTGAGCCTCAGATGCACTCCTCTACTAGGTTATTCCTGCTACCATCAAATGGCAAGCTCAAACATGGTTCTGTTAACTTCTAGCCTGACTATTCCAATGTTCATCAAATTGATCAAAGTGTTTGTCGAATAATTTGTTGTCAATCGGAGGATGGTCAAATATTCTTCTTACCTCTCAAGAATTCACGCACTGATCACTACAATAAAAATGAGTACCTTAAATATTACTTTCTAAGATTTTCTACTGAGGATCAATAAATTCTAAGGGTGGACCCCAAACTACTTAGAGGAGTTTTCCTCGAAGGGCTTCATCCTAGCCCCATTTACACAACACTCATGTGAGACATAGTCTATTCATAAGCTGATCTAATCCATCATGTGCAGGCATAAATCTTCATCAATAAAGCCATAATACTCATAGAAAGAAATTTGAGCAAACAAATTAGAATAATAAAAGTACATCAGGAACAGAGAATCCATCCTCGCAGCAAAAGGAGTAGGGAAATTTTAATTTTCCCCCTCATCCCTCATAATTATGATAAGAGCCTCACCATGAAAACAAGTGCACATCACTTAACATATCTCAAGTAAATGTGTTGATGGTTATCCAAGATCAGTAGAATGAAAAGTGTCTGATTCCTTTAAAGCCCATCGTGGGGAATCAAGAGAAATACTGCCACTTCAACCATAGGCGTAGATACATTATTAAAGCAAGCAGGTATTTCAAGGAAGAAATTGAGATACTATTTCAATAAGGATATCTTTGATAATTCATCTAAACCCCCCCAGCTCGAGATGGGGTTGGTTCTGCTATGGGGCAAAATTAACATCAAAGAAAATCACTGAATAATCGTCAAATGGTTGGTGAAATTAAAACCATTACTGGGGGTCCTTCAATGCCTAGTCAAGTCCTTATCACATCCAACAAGGAGCTAACACTAAAGAAGTCTCGCACTGATCACTACATTTCTTTCGATGATTCTGATTTAAAGGAAATAAAGACCCCTTATGAAGATCTACTCGTAATTAGTACGAGGATTAAAATCCCATGCTATAATGTTAAGAGGATCTTGGTCTATAATGAGAGCTTTATAGATGTCCTACTCTACACCACTTTTTTCAACAAGGACTTCCTAGAGAGAAACTTCAGCCAGTCGTAAGTCTATTGTATGGTTTTGACAATTGACCTGTATGAGTGGAAAGAACGATCAATCTTCTAGTCATACTTAGAGAATTATGCCAACAAGTTACATACTCAATTTAGTTTATTATGGAGAAATCAAAATAAGCTTATAAAGTTATCTTTGGAAGGCTATCCTAGATAATCTTTGGGATTATTTCTTCAATTCCTTACCTCAAACTGAAATTTCTCACCCTAGAAAGAATTGGTATAGTACGAGGAGATCAACACGTAGAACAATCCTTTTTATCTTAGGCATGCTCAACCATACCCTTCCGTTACATTAAGCATCAAGGATTTAGTCTCTAGAACTAGGATATTCCATAGAGGGCTTCCCCCATAGAAAACCTTACTTTTGTCTCTCTATCAGATGAGCATCCTTCAAGAATGGTGCAAATTGGATCACTTCTCTTAGATGAAGAGATGAAAATGTATGTAAATTTTCTACTTACAGACCAAGATATTTTTGCATGGAGTTTAGTCGATATGCCTAGAATCAGCCTTGAAGTAATAGGAAATGATACTTTGAATCATATAAGTATAATGAAATATATGATCAAACAATATTTATTGAATTTTAGAAAGATTCAAAAGAAATGTTTTGATCCTCTTATTTTTGGAACTGAGAGATCCATGAATCGGGATCCTGATGCATATATATACAAATGGTCCAATGGAAGCAAGAATTTCAAAGAACATTCAGAACATTTTGTTTCTGAACAAAAGAATCCTTTTTGAGTTCATACACTCCCTCAAGGTTAACCCATTGTACAAGATGATAATCTAAATGACGCAAAATTTTGCACCTGATTGTCAGCAGGAAATTGAGCATGAAGTTGATAAGCTTTTGGAGGCTGGATTTATAAGGGAAGAGCACTACCCTGCTTGATTGGAAAATGTCATCATTGTTTAGAAGGAAAGTGGAGCCTAGAGAATGTGTGTAGACTATAAAGATCTAAATAAATCCTACCCCAAGGATAATTTTTTGCTTCCCCATATTGACTAGTTGGTCAGTACCACCTTTAGACATCAAGTACTGAGCTTCATAGATGCCTACTTAGAATACAATCAAATAAAGTTGGATCTTACTGATGAAGAGGAAATAACTTTTTGAATAGACAAGGGGTTGCACTTCTATCTGGTGATGTCGTTTAGGCTTAAGAATGTTAGAGAAACATATTAACGCCTTATGAATATGCTTTCCGTAGACCTTATTAGGTGCACTATAAAAGTTTATGTCAATGATATGTTAGTAAAAAGTCTTGAAAAATCTAAAAATATTCCCAGCTTGGAATAGTGCTTCTACCTACTACGACACTATAACATGAGACTCAACTCTGCCAAGTGTACTTTTAGAGTCACCTATGGAAAGTTATTAGGGTTTGTTGTAACCCACCGAGTGATTGAGGCAATTCTTGAGAAGATCAAGGCACTATGGGACATTATACCCCTGAGAAATATCAAGGAGGTCCAGAGACTAAATGGAAGGATTGCAACACTCTCTCCATTCTTAATCCACTTAGGAGACAAATATCTACCCTTCTTTAAGATCCTCAGAGGTGCTCACAGCTCAATATTTTAATGTAATGATAAATGCCAAGAAGTCTTCAAATATCTATGAATGTATTTGGCATCTCTGTCACTACTTTCTAAACCAATGCCTGGTGAAAAGGTATATTCATACATGGCTATTTCTGCTCAGGCCATCCATTCTGTCTTGGTCTGAGAAGAGAATAGTGTACAACATCCTATCTATTACATCAAGAAAATTGTGTCTGAGATAGATGGATGTTATACAGTAGCACATAAGATAGCTTTGACATTAGTCTTCTAGGCCAAAAAGTTATGGCCTTTTTTTCAAGCACATACGATCAGGATCTATACAAACCTATTATTAAGAAGTATTCTCCAAAAGCCTGAGGCATATGGAATATTAATCAATTGGTCAGTAGAATTTGGAGAGTTTGACATCCATTTCCTGCCTAGACCTGACATCAAGTCACAAGTGCTTGTAGACTTTATAGTTAAATGTACTAACCTTGCCTCTGATGAACCCATGGCTACATCACCTACCTCCTCATATTTGACCTTATATGCTGGAATCTTGTTAGTTTCCCTGTAGCAAACTATATTTAAACCCGAGCTTTGATTGACATTACAAGAAATAAAAAATATTGCCGAATATGAGGCCCTTATTATCAGATTGAGACTAGCAATAGATAGCAAAATGTAAGACTTGATGGTTCATACTGATTCTCAATTAGTTGCATCTCTGAAGGAGGGAGAATTTGATATGCATAATCCACTGCTTGCTTAGTACTGCAAAATAAAAAAAATCCATATTGGCCAAAATAATAAAGCATCAAGTCACCCATGTCCTAGAAAAGCAGAACACATGAGTAGACGTCCTCTCCAAAGTGGCTACTTCTACAACTAGTGACATGTTCAAAAAGAAATGTATCGAGGAGATCCACTTTTCAAGTATTTAAGGCTTGTGGGTGACACAATCGATTTATGATTAAAGAGAGGTTTCTTTGATCGATCGCATTTTATCCTACTTATAATATAACATTCTTCCTGAAGATTCGATGGCGATAATGCAACTTTAGAGGCAGGCATCAAACTTCACTATAATAAGTGGAGAGTTGTATAAATGAGCCTTTGCGAGACCATATCTCAAGTTCCTCCTACATAGGAAAAATATGCACTTCGAGAAGTACATTCAAGCATTTGTAGAGAGCATCTGGGTGGAAGGGCGTTAGCCAATAAGATTATGAGATAAGGGTTTTACTGGCCAACGATGAAGAAGGATGCACTAGAGTTAGTACAAAGATGTAGCAGTTTCCAATTACACACAACCTCACCCATTTACCTTCCATAGAGATCTCAATATTATAGATTCCCATGTCAATTCCCCAATGTCTTTTCCCCAATGGGGAATTGACATAATAGAACACTTCCCTATAGCCATCGGATAACAAAAGTTCATCATCATGGCTGTAGACTATTTCACTAAGTTAGTAGAGGCAGAACCTTTGTCAAAGATCACTGAAACCAATGTCAAACAGTTCTTATGGAAGAATATTATTTGTCATTTTAGCATTACAGTAAAAATTTTCACTAATAATTGAATTGAATTCATTGGAAAGATTTTTACAACATTTTGCAAAGATCTCCATATTCAACTTGTACATACGGCCATGGCCAATCCTCAAACAAACAGGAAAATAGAGGTCACAAATTGGACTATACTGAAATGAATGAAGACATCGCTAGAAAAGGTTGGGGGGCAATGGGCTGATAAACTCCCAAATGTTGTCTGGGCCTATCATACCACTACTAGAACTCCCATAGTAGAAACCAAATACAATCTCTTCTTTGGCACACAAGCTGGTATTCCTATTAATATGGGAGTGTTGAGTCATAGAGTTCAAACATTCAATTTTAACAACAAGGAGGAAAATCTTAGATATAACTTAGATCTCCTTCTATAAGCAAAAGATGTGACGATGCTCAAGGTTGCTCCATATAATCAAAGAATTTCCCATCACTATAATCGAAGGATGAATCCTTGATGTATTTTAATTAGAGATTTAGTTCTACGTAGCGTCGAGGTAGATGGAAAAGGCCCTCAACGTAATAAACTCTTACCACTCTGGGAGGGTCCATACTTGGTGGCAATTATTGTGAAGCTTGGGATTTTCAAGTTAAAGAATGTTGATGGAAAGATACTCCCTTTGACCTAGAATGTAGAGAATCTTTGTAATTACTATCTATAGAGGATAGTAGTATTACTTTTTCTAAATTTTGTATGTCTTTAGTGTTAAGTGTCTTTTAACTCCTGTGTTGTCTATGCTATTTTTGACTTCTATAATCCTATCCTATAATTGGGAAGTAGGATTTTGTTTAATATAGTGAAAATTTGTTTATTTCATTTATATTATCTTTTTCTCCAAGAAAGAACACAACAATTTCATACAGTTATGAATTCCAATATTAAGATCCTTGATTCGAGGAACATGTATCACAGTTACTGGATGATCAATCCTAGGGGGATTTGATTTGTCCTCTTCCGTACAAATTAAAAGCATTAGAGAATGCTTTGATTAGCAACCTTGGAGAAGTTAAACACCCTAGGTGGGTGTCACTTAAAATTTCAATTCCTTGGTTTGAGTAATACATAATCATTATTGTAACTCAAGTTTTAGAGGATCAGTCTTAGGGGATTTGATACGACCTCTTCCACACAGGTTAAAAATCATCAAAGAATTCTTTGATTAATAACCTCAAATAGGTCAAAACATCCTAGGTGGATGTCACTTAATTATAACATCCTTGATTCGAGACATATACATTCTTTATTGCAACTCAATCACAGGATGATGAGTCCTAGAGGATTTGATTCAACCTCTTCCATACAGGTTAAATAGTATTTTATAATGCTATAACTAATAACTTTAGAAAAGTAAAACAACCTTGATGGTTGTCATTTATCTTGGAATCCTTGATTTAAGAATCATGAATCTCAATCATTTCATATTTAGTCTTAATAGGATCCAATCTGACTTCCTCTACACATGTTAGAAGGCATTGTATGATGTTGTAACTAACAACCTCGGATAAGTCAAGTGCCTTAAACGAGCATAAATTTAACTTACTTGAGCTGAATAGGAGTTCTGTAATATTTTTCACTAGTCAAATAAAAGCATTAACAGCTTTCATAAAATCATAGAAGATAACACATGTGAATGCAAATGCCTAATACATAACAATCACTAATAAAGATAAAGTGATACAACTAGTGAAAAATAAAAACACTACTCGGGCTCTAAAATCACAAAATCCTCCTTAAGGGAAAAGGCTTTATGTAGCTCACTCTTTATTTTATCACCATCAAAATCTATAGTGGAATCATTTGAATCCTGATTTGGAGTTAAGCATTTGACTTACCCACCAGTCTTCTACTATAACATACTAACTCCCTTTAAGAATCTCTAAATGAACCCCATGTCAATACACTGCTGCTTTAAAGCCTTCATTTCTATATCATAAATGTGATCATGAGAATCCTTAACGCAATCCTTAATGATGGTCTTGAAAGCTATGGACTTCTTAAAATCTTCAATGAATCTCAAAGATTCTAAACCAAACAAAGAGGCCTCTTTCTCGGCTATAAGAGTCTGAGACCTCTTATTCTCAGCTTCAAGCACTGCTATCATCTCCATAGAGACCTTTTGATCTTTTAAAAGCTGGGTGATCATTGCATGTGCCTCTAATAGGTCAATCTAAAGTGAATATATTTGCTAATTTTGAAGAGAGACTGAATGCAGTATGTTTGCCAACTAAGTTTGGCACCCGGTCAACTCCTCCAACACCATAGTCACCTCTTTGACCTTATGGTCGTACTTTAGCTTTTACTCTCCCGGGAGATATTTAACCTTCAAAAATTCTTTGTTCTATTCATCCATGTATTGAGTAAGCTCGGAATCAAGATCCTTCAACCATAGCAACTGAAATAATAAGATGATATTGATAATAAGTAGTCTGATTAGATCCACTAAATAAGGAAAATTAAAAAGAAGTTTCTACTCACCAAGTCCTTAGCTCGGTGATGTCTAATACACTAGTGATTTAACACATCCTCTAGAATATGTAACTTTATATGGGAGGAGCTGGGGGGAACCAAGATATTACTCATTGCAACCCCATCTAATTTCTTCTTCTTCAATAAAGCCTGGGGATCATCACCTCTAGCATGTCACTTAGGAGCAACTTTTGAAACTAGGATAGGGGGCTTGAGAACCTTAGAAGATATCTTCAACATCCTTGTATTAGACCTCATAGCATGAATGATAGCACAACTGTAAATAGGAACTCTTCTTCTATGTATTTATTCTAGTAACAAACATTGTATAAAAGATGTCAATGTCAAGAACCTTGAGGATCCTCAGTATATCTTCTTCTTTGATGTGCAAAGGGGCTAGAATATCCTTCAATTTCCTCTACCTCTCTATCTGACCCCAGTCATTTCTCACAAAGAAAAATGCACTAGCCAAACATTTTAAGGAACTCAAGTACGTTTTTCTAACAACTTGGATCTAAATATTACTTGCCCTTGCTTATCACTAGTGAATCGACCCATCCATGAAATATATTCAAGTATTAGAAAGACTCCTTGATCTCTAAAGAGTGCAATCAGCCCCACCGTCACTAACATGGTTCTATATAAAAATTTGGATAGGCTCATCCCACACCATACAAAAATCTCAATCAGCTAAGCAAGAGGTGTAAAGAACAAACCTGCTCACAAACTTGTCTTGCAAATGGTAAGGTATCTGGGAAGCGGAAGGCCATCCTGATTAGATTTTTTAGGGACTGTCGCCACCACATCATTTGGAATATGAAACTTTTTGTGGATAATGATTAAGGAATATCTCATAATGGAGGAAGCATCATCATTTACCTAGGCTCCCATATTTGTCCTATGCTCACTATCATTTAGGGCAATAAGATCTCCCATGATTGAAGGATCTATCAAAGGAAGGTGGTCAGCTAACATGGCCTCTGCTTAGGGAGGGGCCTTACAATTAGATAAGGGATGACACCTATCCAAAGCATAGGAAAGCCCCCCATATAGGATGAGGACTGAAGGGGAGAAGAGGAAATGGGAGGAGTCTCCTTCTTGTAAAGAGGGGCCCTAAGCCTAGGTAGTGGAATGCCTCAATTGAAAGAAAAGAGAATGAGGAGAAGGTGTGATTTGAATACCTTAGGAGGGGTATTTATAAGGCTAGAAGGGTTTTGAAAAAAAAATTAGCTAGCTAACTACTGACCATTAACCCACGATTGGCTCATGACCTGGTCAGCCCATTAGTAGCAAGGTAGATACGCGTGTGTGCTAGCCATCCAGGCATGAGTGCCGGTGCCCGTAGTAGCTGGGCATAGGGAAGTGCATGTTAAGGGTGAAGCGGAGGCCGATCCACCCTGGCCCATTTTCAAGTCCTATTTGTGCCCCAGAATTGTTAAATTGGATGTTTTTGGGGTCTTCATGACCATTTTTTGATATTCCAAACTCAATTTGTGAACTTTTAGATCCATTCAAAACCTCTATGTCCAAGTTTGAATTAATTTCAAGTTCCAATTTATGATAAAAACTCCCAAAAGGCTGTATCACATATTTTCATACTCATGAAGATTTGACATTGGAAAATAGGGGGTAACTGATACATCATTAAAAAAAATTCATGATCAGGCATGAATCTCGAAGCAAAATTAAGTTGGAAACTTCTGAAATTAAAATTGGGACCATCCAAACTTAGATTTTAGCAAACTTATAGTCGAACTGAATGTCTCAAAAATATAAACTAAATGACACCAAAATTTACTCAATTTGAGCCCAAAAGGTTCAAAATTAAGGACCTGAAGCACTGTTAAAAGGATCAAACCATAACTTGGATTACAAAACAATTTCCAAATGAGAAATGCTTATTGTCGAATCAAGCTATTTGACGAGAGGAATCTAACAAGCCCAACATCATATAATTCTGACATCATTAAGACCTTCAAATATCTAGCTAACGGTCTACGATTAAGGGCTTCAATATTGACCGTCCATCCAAATCATCCCGCAATTTACCCTTGATCTTTCTCCTATTTATGGGCCATGAAACTCTAGGAAATCTATAAATAGATCGCTCCTTCCTCCTGAAATGGGACCCTAAACCTAAAGAAATAAGAGAGAGATCTGATATCGCTCTTCCCTCTTACCCTTCTCGACCACCGCCGAAAGTTTCGTCGGACCACCGCCTGACGCTTGGTGTTTCGCTGAACCACCACCTAACGCCCGGTGTTACGTCAAACCCCCACTTGATGCCCAAAGTTTCGTCGAACCAACACCTGGTATCGTGAGTTCCATAGACCACCACCTGATGCCGGAGTTTCACCAGACCACTACCTGACGCTCGGAGTTTCATCGAACCACAACTTGATGCCTAGTGTTCCATCAAACAACCACCCGATGCCCAAAGTTTATTCGCCAGACCATGCACCACTTGATACCCTGAGTTTCACCAGACCACCACCTAATATCGGAGTTCCGTTGGACTACCACCTAATGCCAGGAGTTCCGTTGGAGCACAATATGACACCCGGTGTTTTGTAGGACCACCACCGGACGCCCAAAGTTGCACCGGACAACGAACTTATACCATGAGTTCTACCAGACCACCACTTGATGTCGAAGTTTCACCAGAACACCACCTACTGCTGGAGTTCTGTTGAGCCACCACCGGATGCTAGAGTTCCGCCGAACCACCGGCAAACACCCGAGTTCTACTAGCTTGCACCCAAATTGTCAAGTGACATCACATATTTATCTACCCCCAATTTTAACCACACGGTTGATATTTGTAATCTGATCGCCCTTGAGGGCAAGTCAGCCCATTGTAATATATTCGAAGTCTAGCGAAACCATTTTTAGCTGGGGCAGGTTCAGTGGTTTTTCCCCTTTTTAGGGTTTTCACAAAAAAAATTCTTTTGTTCTCTGTGTGTGAACTGGATATCCGTGCAACACTAAAACATTGGATTATAACTCTATCACTGTGCATATTCTAGCATGCAACACTAATAAACTAATTTAAACTTACAAAATAACTCAACTAATTAACTAATTTATTAAAATAAATAATTACTAATTAACTAATTAACTATGTTATATTAACTAGTAATAATAATATTATTTTTAACTAATTTAAATTAAATATTTAACTAACATAAATTAACCAATTAATTAAGTTAAAGTAAGTAAATAATTATTTTTAAACAAATAATAATATTAACAATAGTAATAACTAAATTAATTAATTAATTATTTTAAATTAACTAATTGTCAAAGTAAAATCCTCCTATTTTTGGCCCGCGGCCCGCCTTCTTTCCCCTTTCTCTTTCGTGGCAATATTAAACCCATGTTTAGTCCCACATCACCCATAAAGAACTTGATCTTCTGTATAAAACTAACAAAAAATGTACCAATTCTTTCACCGATATTTGTTTTCCTTTCCGCACTTTGCCGGCATAATTTTTTCCATTGGAAATTCAATGATTTTCAATGGAAAAGTCTGCTGTAATAAGTGATTTTCCTACAGTGTTATTGATAACAATCAATTATAGGGATACAAAAGAGGCTAAGTTGAAGGAATAATGGATTGAGATCATGTCATCAATTATAGAAGAGGATGAATGAATAATTAGGCTAAAGCCTTGTTTTACACAAGATTTATAATTTTTAAATTAGGTTAATTAATAAAAGTAATTTATTTCAATTTTTTTCATAGTGGCAAACTCATATAAACTTCAATATTTAGAATATTTTACATTATTCCACATTTATAACAAAATTAACCCCCTCAGATCTACTCTTAATCACAACATTCACAACATTATGTTTGACACAATTTCATAATCAAATATCCCACTATATATTAAGAAGAAAAAGAAATATAAATAAAAACATTTCAAAAAAGGCACATAAATTAACTTGCTACCACTTTGACGGCCAAAAGGAACCATGAGAAAATATTTAACTGAAGATGATATTCAGCATTCTGTTTGATTAAGGAATAGCCATAAAATATGTTAGATTCTATCATTTAATTAGTTTTAATTGATAATTAACAATTATTCTAAAATACCAAAAATCTCTTTAACATTCTCATCAATTGTATATAAAATAAGTGAACTATAAATTTGTTACTTCTATAAGGGACGGTGTCCATTTACTATGATTAATTCAGAACGCAGTAGAAATTTTTTTTATTTTTCCATCGAAAGATTTAGTGATTTAGAACATGAGAAGAACAATTGAAGTGCTCCTCATGACCTAAGGAAGGCATGATTTGATAAGTCGGCTTGTTTATAGATTGATGAGCTTTTTAGTTCCATGAGAGTCAATCTAAAATTATTTCTACTATATTAGTTAACATTTTACCTAAAATTATTTCTTACAATCAAACGAGGTTTGTGAAAGGCTCGCTAATATTCTTTTAGCCGAAGAGATCGTTCATGATATTAATGCTAAAGTCAAAGGGGGAATCTTATTTTTAAACTTTATATTACTAAAGCCTATGATATTTGAATTGGAATTTTTTATACAATGTGTTATATCTTTTGGTTTTAGTCAATCCTTCATCATGCTTAATAAAAATAGTATTAAAAATTATATTTTTTATGTGATCATTAATGATAGGAATCATGATTTTTTTAAATTCTAATTAGATTTTTGTCTCTGTTTCAAGATATGAGTCGGTTGCCCATTAACAAGGAGAAGAGCAACTTTATTACTGCTAAGTCAGTTAACCGTGGTATAATTAGTACTATCAAAAGGAATTGTGGTTTTAACTCTAACCTGCTGCTTATTATATATTTGGGCACTCCTCTTTTTAAAGGGAAAAGAGAACTCAAGTTTTTGAAACTTTCTTCCCGATTTTCCAAAGAAAACTTTTGGATTGGTCTTCTAATTTTCTTTTATTTCATCATAGGTTGGTTTTGATTAAAAGTGTTTTAAATTCTATTTCTACTTTTATTTTTCATAGTTTGCAACCGACCTCCTCTACTTGTCTTAGAATGGAGAGAATGCTCAATAAGTTTTTTTGGAGATCGAAAAACAATAATTCTTATATTTATTGAGCTTCTTGGAAGAATGTTCGTGGGGTTTTCAATGAAGGGGCCTTAGGTTGCAAGAATATTTTGAATATTATTCAAGCTTTTCTCATAAATTATGGTATTCTTAAAGGTTCATTCTCAATAGAGCTAACAATAGTTTGTGGGCTCAGTTTATGAATGTTAAATATTGTAAAGATTTTCATCCCCTAGTTTGTAATTATAAATCTTCTGACTCTTGGATTTGGAAAAGGCTTTGCCACATCAAATGGGAGACGGAACAATTTATTCAGTTGGGTTTGGACAAAGGTGATGTCTCTTTCTAGTAGAACAATTGGTTGGGTACTTGTTCAACTGATAGCATTCTTAATATGCATACTATTCATAAATATTAAGGTTCATACTTCTATTGAAAATGGCGCTTGGAATGTCAGTAAACTTTTGGAGGTTATCCCAGATGTTTTGAATGATAAAATTTTGAATATTTTATTACAATTATAATGTAAGGATAAAATTTTGTTTAATTTATCTTCTTATGGTAATTTTAATTTAAAAAGGTTTGGGATTCTATTAGAATTATGTTTGTGAATTCTCACATTTATTCTTCTATTTTTCCTAACAACATTCTTTTATCTTATTTTATTCTTGCGTGGGGATGTCTTAAAGGCTTTCTTCCGGTTGATACATTGTTTTAGAAAAAAGGGTTTACTTTTCCTTCTAAGTGCGAAAGTTGCTTTAATACTAAGTGTGTTAACCATGTTTTTGTTCATGTGGTCATGGACCAAAAGGTTTGGCGCTACTTTTTTAATATAGCGAACAAAGGTAATATGAATTTTAATTGTGATGTTGTATCCATTATTAAGTATTGGTTAACTAGCACTAAAGGCCACATCTATAATTTAATTTCGATCTTGATTATCTGGTATCTCTGGAAAGCTAGAAATGACTCCAAATATAATGAGATTAAGATGGATTCTAACCAAATTTTACAAATGTTATAAACAAAATTTTGTAGTTTCACTCTGTCAATCTTATTACTGTTAAAAATTTTAGAAATTGCTTAAACATGGCATTTCATCTTGGCATCCCCATGGATAGTGGGCTGGTGGAAAAAAATTGAGCGAGTTATGAGGTTGTTTAAACTTTCACCTCCTTATGTTATGCTTATTTCTAATGGTTCAGTTGATATTATTTTTGCGGGTACAGGTGGCATTATTCGCAATCATTATTGTGGTGTTAGATCTTCTTTTGTTGGTCTGATTAATTTGTGTAGAGTGACTACTGCTAAGTTTATGGGTTTATACCGGTTTGGATATTTATCATAGATTGGAGATTGAGCATGCGACTATTGAGGTGGATGCCATGTTATTGATTCAGATCGTTCATAATGATGTTCCTGTTAATCCTCGTGATTTCTATATTATTAGAAGAATTAAGCACTCTCTCATTGCCCTTAACTATTCTATTTCTCATATTTATCAGGAGGGCAATTCTTGTGCGGATTGGTTTGCCAAATTTGGGTGTCAAATTAATGAATTTTAGGAGTTTTATGTCTCTAATCTTCCTACTTCTATGAGGGACTTCATTAATTTGGACAAATGCGAGCTTCCTTATATTCGTAATGGTTAACGGCTCTATGTGTAGTGTTTTTCTCTTTTATGTTTCTGCTCGTTGGTATTTGTTGGGTTTATGTTTCTACTCGTTGGTACTTATTGGGTCTTTGTTTCACTGTTTTGCCTATCCATTTTCTATTCTCGATGTTAATTCACAGCTTACCTTATCTATTTTGGAGGATGTGGTGGGCTATTTTGCTGATGTTGTGGGACTCTCATCCCTTTAACATTCTATTATTTTGTTCGATGTGGAGTGGTGTTATTTCCTAGTTGGCTATGTTGCTGGTGGTTTTTTGGGTAGGCTACTTCCCATATGGGACCTATATTTGTGTGAATTTTATGCCCTCGGTCGTTGTGCTGCTGCTAAATGTGTCTCTATTCGAATTTGTGGCCCTTGGTTTGAGTATGCTGGTTCTTGGTTTATGCCTGAGAACTACTCTGATACATCATCTACAAAAAATATGAGTAGTTCTTTTGTTTTTTTTGGCTGGTTTTGTCACTTAGAAGGCTGCGGTATTCGCTTACATTGGTACTGAGAGTATGCTGGTGATATGATTTGCTACCTTATCTATTTATGTTAAACATAATTGTTTACTCTTATTTTTTGTCACTGTTATTTCCATCCTACTTGCGACTTTACCTCCTTGTGCTGGAGCTTCTTTATTTTGCAGGTTTGGAGGTTGGAGGACTATGATGCGTTTTAGCCAAAAGATTGCGCGTTCAAGGAATTCTTGTTATTGTGCACAAGCCTACAACGTTTTGCAGGAAGTTGGAGCAAAATGATTTATTCATGTTCTTCTTTTTTTGGGTGTTGACTACTTGCAGCCCTAGAATATTATTAGGGTATTTTGTATTTCTTAGTATACGGAACAATGACTCTGAGGTTTTCTTGACTTATTTTGTAGCTCCGTTGATGAGCTTTAGTAAGCTGAAGGTTCCATTTAAAGATCTTGTAATCCAGTTTTTATATTAACGCGTAAGCCCCTCCGTGGGTTTCCAATATATATATATATAAAGAGAGAGAGAGAGAGAGAGAGAGAGAGAGAGAGAGAGAGGAAACAATAGAAAACTGTCATTAAATTATTTTAAGAATAGATTGATGTAGAGGTATGGACAATCTGGCCAAGTCTCATTCATGTAGACAAATTTATATATAATCACAAGTTAAAATTACTTGTATTTACTTATATTGGATAATCCTGGTTCTTCAGCAACATTTAGGTACTCGTTAATTTGATTCCGTTTAAGTACAAACTATAATTGCTTTGTATCTGCTTTTATGTTGGTGTTGTAGTGATTTTTCGTTAAAAATTGTAAATTAGTGTAGGACAAAAACTGATGGTGCGCAATTTATTAAGAAAATATCATTTGCCTCAAATCGATTTTAAGGAAGAAGAATAGGAGCTGCAATGTTATTCTTATATTTTGATTAGGACAAATCGCACGATATGTAATTAATAAGCTATCATCAACTAAAGAAATTGCGTTAAAATTGTAAGTTGATAATTTCAATTATTTTAGGCATAAAAAATTTTGAAATATTCAAAATAATTATATAAATTAAATTCAATTTTATAGATTATGAAGAAAATGTTTTTTTAGATAATTAAAGTGTATTCACAGAAAATATTTTAATAATTTCAAATTAATTGATTAATTATTATTCCAATTATGAATATATTAGTTATTATCAGGGTTTGATATTATAATTTATCAATATAATACTGATATTATTTTTTATTCATTGCAATAAATTTCTTTACTCTCTCTCTCTCTCTATTTAATGGAGCTAAGGTTTTTTGTCTGAGCTAAGCTTGGTTTAATCCTCTTTAAATAGACAAGCAGGCAACTTTTGTTTTATTGTTCAAGAGTTCAATCTTATATAACTTTTAGTTATGTTCATGAAATTTTCTTTTATACATAAATAAAAACCTTAGCTTAAGTGCTAAAAAACATTATACTTTATATAATAAAGATAACCCATTGACAATATAGTTTGTGTAATGTTTCTAGTTACTTTAAACAACCGGTTGGTCCGATTAGTTGTCAGAAATCTTATAAAACTTACCACGTAGCTACAAGATTTTTACAAGTGCACTCTTAAGCTACAAGGTTATGGCTAGCATTTTGATGTACCACGAAACACTCATATGAAATTCTAACACTCAAACCAAAGAATTTCTACCCATCTTTTACTTCAGCTACTTCCTCGGTCCCCTTAAAATATTTATACTGAAATAAATATTTGTATCATAATCACTATTTTGTGACGAATGAGATAGTTGGAAGTTAATTTTAAAATTCCTTATTTGGATTGCAATGACTTCCTACATTGTATTTCATGGGTCAATGGTCTTGAAGGCCCCCTCCCTCATCAAAAAGGGTAGTCCATGTGCAATTGTTAAAAATTGCAAGCCTCCCCCCTCACTAAAAAGAGTAGTCCATCTACAATTGTAAAATTTGCAATTATATTTCAAAATAACTTGATGAGCCTCATAATTTTTTTCTCCACGGAAATAATTAATGACTTTAAACAAGGAAAAAAAAATTAATTGATTCATACATGTCCACATTATATTAATTATGAGATTGACTCTCATGGAACTCAAAAACTATCATTCTATAAATTATGAACAGTCTATTGTGAGAAAAAAAGAAAGAAATTTTTGTTTTTTGCCATTTCCTAATGCATCTCTATAAAGGAGCGAGCCAAGAAGAGAAATTTTCCATGTTCATCAAATTTACTAAAGAGTTTGTAGTATATTGAAAGAGACACTATCAAGTTGGTATGCAAGAGAGTCCTAAGGTGACACAAGAATTATATAAATTCATCATATGCAAATGTAGAGAGAGCAATGGCCATCTTGCACAGCAAGGTTCTCCCATCAATTCCCTTTACTGGTTCAACAAGAGCCCTTGAGTAGATTCCATGTTCTTATAGATGAAGAAAGCGTATCAACCCTCCTCTATCTCTCCCACAAGCCAAACATAACAAGGAATGGTGGTTCTGACAACGCAAGCTATGCATCAATCTTTTGTAAGTGATTATCAACAATAGTTGGAGAGCCTTATTAAGGCATCGTTTGAGACGGCTTTCTTACTGCTTTATAAAGTGGCTTTTTAGTACAAAAAATTTAATATTTGTACTAGAAAGCCGCTTTAAGAAGCAAGAAAAAAACCGTCCCAAATGAAGCCTAAGTTGACAAACTATCATTAGGGTTATGCCTTATTCATCTATAAGAAAGTGGAAGCTACTCAAGACTCTCTTGTCGAGCCAGTAAAGCGTATTGATGAGAAAACATTGCAGTGCAAGATGTACATTGACTGGAATATGAGGAACCTTCTTCGTTGGGTTGCTTAATGTTCTTTGTAAATAAAAATTTGTATTGATCTTTCTTCCTCTTCAATCTGCAGATCCCTTCTACTTGTTTATTGAAAATTAATGATCTTTATATTGTCAATGCAGTTATGCTTCAACTAACGCTATAATTTCCCCATTTGTAATTTTGTTAATGCAACATGATTGTAAAAAATTTTGGCTAATTGCTTGGAGAATTTGGGTTAGTTATTATTAATTTTGTTTTATTATTGGCTACAAAAGGTAACCTCTGCTAGTTTTTTAAATCAAATTTACATGCTAAAAAATCCATGTCATTTCTCTATCTGACAACAAAAATAACAAAATAGTAATTTCAGAAACTTAGCATAATTTATTTCGTAATTTTATTTTAGAAAAATCAAGCATAATAAATCTTTAGCCTCAAAACATTGATTATTTCAGGTTTTATTACATGTTTAAAGTTTCCATATATATTTCTACAGCTGTACTTATTCCTTTTCTTAGCATTTTTGCTAGAAATTATAGTTTGTCACCACAAAAATGACTTAAATGAATATTGATACATTGACTGTGCAATAATAAATTGATGTCACATATATGAATGTTGATTATTTAGCTGTAGATATGTATATCTTTTTGTAAATTCATTTTTTCCACTATAGAAAAAAACGAAATTACAGGTAGAATTTATGGCAAAAGTTTTACGCTGAAAATTTCAGCATATTTTTTGGCGAATTTCCGGAGGATTTTCAATGAAATATTTCTGATGGCTTTTTAAAAAAATTATGGGAAATATTCGTATATTTATAGTTAAAAAATAATATGCCGGTTTAGCCCTGCATCGCTCGTAAAAGCTTGTTTTTGCTGTATAAAATTTATTAATTTTTTTGCCGGTTATTATTTTCATTTGCAAGATTTCCGGGAGGATTTTTTTTCCATCGGAATTTCAGTAATTTTTAATGAAAAAGACTTCCAGAATCAGTGATTTTCCTAATGCTAAGCATAAAAACCTATTATAGCGATACAAATGAGGGAAAAATTTTGGTTGAAGGAATAATAGACAACACTTCTTGATTTTTTTTTAATGTAATTTTTATCAGAGTGAGGCATAGAGATTGAGATCATGTCATCAAGCATAGAAGAATGAATCACACTACTGACTGTTAATATTAACTTTAAACGACCGCTAGGAATAAAAAATTTCTATGAATGAAGTATTTTGTTTGATTATTAAATAGCCATAAAATTTGTTAGATATTATCATTTAATTAGTTGTAATTTAAAATGAGCATTTATTCTAAATTATCAAAAATCTCTTTAACATTATCAACATTTATATGTAAAATAAGTGAACTATAAATTTTTTACTTCTTTAAGGAATGGTGTCCATCTACTACGATTAACTCAACACGCAGTAGAAAAAAATTTGTTTTTCCTTTGTAAGAACGATTGATTGAGAAAATGAGAATAACAATTTAAGTGCTCCACAACACCTAAGGAAAGCATGATTTGATGTGTTTAAAACTTCCAAATAGGATTTACTTCTCCATGTAATAGAGGCTTTACCTTACTCCCACTGAAGGGCTTACATGTTAATATAAAATTTAAGTTACATGTCTGTAAAGGGGATCTTTAGCCTTCTAATGCTCAAAAGAGCTACATAGAAAAGAAAAGAAAACCTAAAAGCTGAATATCCCATGTAGCACAACAAAAACTAAGAAAAATCTTCGGTGACCAGGAACCAATACCCAAAAATTGGGCATCAATCGAACTTCAATCAACACCATCATCCAGATAAAAAAAATACCTTACAAAATGATAAAAAGATCTGTAATATTATTGACACAACCTATCCAATATTTCCTTCCTCGTAGTTCAAGTAGACACTATCATGTAATCCTCAAATTTTAACAACAACAACATCATCATCAAACCTTTATCCCACTACGTGGGATCGGCTACATGAATCCTATTTCTCCATTGTGTCCTATTAAAAGTCAAATTCTCGTTTAAATCTAATAAAGAAAGGTCATTCCTAATATTTTCTAACCAAGTCTTTTTAGGTCTACCCCTACCTTTCTTAACACAAGTCAAATCTAATACCTCTACTCTCCTAACCGGATCATTGGAAGGCCGCCTTTTTATGTGACCAAACCATCTAAGGAGACTCTCTCTAATGTTATCTTCTAATGGAGCTACTCCAACCTTTTCATGTATATGCTCATTTCGTATCCTATCTCTAAGGGTAAAGCCACTCATCCACCTGAGCATCCTCATCTCTGCCACACTTAACTTAGTATTATGCTTTTCTTTTAATGGCCAACATTCGGCACAATAAAGCATTGCAGACCTCACTAGCATCTTATAGAATTTTCCCTTAAGTTTGAGGGGTACATTTCTATCACATAACAAGCCCGATGCATTCCTCCACTTCAAGCATCCAACTTGAATTCTGCTGATAATATCACCATCTATTTCACCATCACTCTGAACAATAGATCTAAGATATCTAAAACGTGTACTCCTATTAATGACTTGATCACCCAAAGTCACAATCCCCTCACTAGGTCTATTACTACGAAAATTACACTCCATATATTCCATTTTAGATCTACTCAAGCGAAAACCTTTAGACTATAAGGTTGACCTCCATAATTCAAGTTTACCTTCACCTCCCGCTCTAGTCTTATCAACAAGAAGAATATCATCAGCAAAAAGCATACACCAAGGTACATCCTCTTGCAAATGTCAAGTGAGAACATCCATGACTAAAGCAAAATGATATGGGCTTAAGGCTGATCCTTGATGTAACCGAATCGAAATAGGGAAATACTTGGTCAAACCACCTTTTGTTTGAACACAAGTAATAACTCATGCATACATATCTTTTATGATTTGAATATAAGCATTATTGACTCCTATCTTTTCAAGAACTCTCCATAGCACTTCTCTTGGAACTTTATCATATGCTTTTTCTAAATCAATAAATATCATATGTAGATCTTCCTTATTTTCTTTATATTTCTCCATCAAACCACTTAATAAATGTATAGCTTCCATAGTCGACCTACCCGGATGAATCCAAATTGATTTTGAGAAACATTAGTATCACGCCGCAACCTATGCTCCATAACTCGCTCCTATAGTTTTAAAGTATGACACATTAACTTAATACCTCTATAATTCATATAATATTGTGCATCACCTTTATGCTTAAAAATATGAATTAACACACTCATTCTCCACTCATCTGGCATCTTTTTAGTCTTGAAAATAGTATTAAAAAGTTTGGTAAGCCAAGAAATCCCTTCATCTCATAAGCATTTCCACACCTCTATTGGAATATCATCAGGTCCAACAGCTTTTCCACCCTTCATTTTCTTTAAAGCCTCTCTAACTTCAGTTTTACTAATACGCCGATAAAAACAGAAATCTTTATTATCATTTAGGGTTCTAAGGTCACTATAGTTAATCTTATTTTCACAATCTTCATTAAAACGTTTAGCAAAATCCTCAATGTTTAACACACAGAAAAAATAATTCAGCCATTTTACATTTAATTGAGCAAGTTCTCTATCCTAATTACTCCATTCAGTAAATGAGACCTTAGTTTTGACTCCAATTAACTATATGCGGTGGAAGTGAATAATCAGTTTAAATTATATGCCAAACTCTAAAATAAATAGACTATAGAAATATAGACATGCTGATTTTTCAAAAAATCAAATGAAAAATTTTCAAACAGAGGTGGATGGGTTATAAAATAACCTTTCTTTGTATTTCTATTACCAAAAAGAGTCATATGATCTTTACTTGGGGATTTTAAAATCGTAAATTCCAATACCTACTCTAACACCACTTAAAACATCGAGGGAGGCTGTAAGACCTCTTTAAACTATCCCTAGGCGCAACAAGAGGGGAGGTGAGTTGGTTACTTTAAAAAATACAAAAAAAAAAAGCCTTTTTGTTTTATCCAAAATCACAATTTATGTAAAATTCTAGTTTAGTGACTAACACATGCAAAAGAAAATTCTAAACTTGTTTTTCTTTTTCAAAGTTTACTAACAAAAATAAATCAAGGGAAATTAAAATAACCAAGCAAGTCAAAATTATATGCATTATTTTCTAAAATAAATTAAATCTAACCAAGTAATTCAACTACAATTTGCAATGAAATATAGATTCACGCAAGAAATTAAAAATGCAGAAAATAATGGAGCAGAGAAACTAGAAAGAATACACCAAAATTTTATAGTAGTTCGATTATCCTTGACCTACATCCATTCCACGGAGTCCTCTTATCTTGATATTGCATTAACACTATAGTTACTCTCCTTTAGTCTCCACACTAAGGTAGAGAAGTTCTTATAAATAACTTTCAGCAATCCCAATGCGATGGGGAACCGAAAGCTATGTCACCCTCTTGATGATGGAAGAGAACCTTTGAAATCTTTCTCACCCCCATGGTGATGGTAGAGAAAGTTCAATCATTTTTCAATCTCCTGGTGAAGGCAGAGAACCCTCAACCCTTGACCTTGAAGCTTTTCTTCCAAGAGCAACTCTAAGAACTCACCAAGGACACAAGAGGAAGCAAGGTGCATGCTTGCCTAGAGCAACTGTGTGAAATCACCTCACACTCCTTCTCCTTCATGCGCAACCACACATTATCCCTCTCTAAGCCTAAGTGCTCTCTCGATAATTCTCCCTTATAGTTCCTTCAAAGCCAATAGTCTTTTTTTAGAGAAAAGTGTACATTGCTTATGTATAAGGCTTCAAAAAATTATATGTTTTAAATTAAGTCGTCACTGTTCATACAATATGATTAGAGTTTATTCAATAGGATTAGTTGAAACTAGTGGTTCATCCAATATGATGGAATATTCATACATATGAACTTCTCTATTTGTTCATAATTATCGTATAGTATGATATAATATTTGTACAACACGATTAGTTTCTTTTCCTTCTGTTCCTATTGGATGATCACCAGGACGATTAAAAATCATTTTTGTCAACCATCTTGTATAATTTATATTGTGTTGTACATTTAGTTCAAATGGAAAAGGTTCATCCAATATGATTAACATCATATTATACGATTAGTTCAAAAAATTAAAGTTTTATCCAATACGATATCAAAGACAATCAGATATTATCTCTATCAGTTGTAAAGTATGAACTATATCACACAGTATGATTGGTCATATTTATTAAATCTTAATTTGATTAACTAATCATTAGGATTAATTTAATAAGATTTCAAATATCATATAATGCAATTAGTTTAAAATTTGATTTTGAAATACTTAAATCATCAGGTCACTAGGGTTTCCTAATGGAAATTAATCATACAATATGATCTATATCATATAATATGTTTGGTTCATAAGCATTAATTATAAAATTAGCTGTTAATTAAGCTTTTTTTTGTATACCTGATCGTATAGTACGATCTAAATTGTAGAGTATGATTAGCTAAAACAAATTAACTCACTTTTCTTACTCCCATGTGTATGTGTGCACGGTCGCCAATTTAGCATATACCCTTACATGACGAGACTCAAGAAATATAAAATAAAAGAACTTAAAAGTACAAACTCTTTCAAAAGATATCATATTCTACCCACACTTGAGCCTTGATATTTCTTAAGTGGTCTATACTATACCTAAAATGTTAATACACAGAACAATAAAATGTAATGCATATGCTAGGAAACATGAAAATTTAATCAATAATGTTTCTTATAATAAAAATCAAAAGCTAGGGATCCTAGATTGCAATGTGTAGTGTCATTTTTTGCTTATCAGACAAGTTAGAAATTTTTCTCATCTCGATGGAAGCGATTATTACCCTACCTCTGCTATCAATTATTTTATGTTTTTTATTTTATTTTATAATCTTTAATTTGGTCATAAGTTATAAAATTTGTGATATCTTAATTATTAGCAAACTTCCACTTTGTTAGTTTCAGTATATTATAATTTTAATCATTTTGTACACATTGATAAGAATATATTGAATTTTCATCAAGTTTTTTTATTTAGGCTGAATTATCCTAATTTTGATAATTTGGATAAATTTAAATTTTTTAGAAATAACTTTTAATATCTTTTTATATGCATATATTTTAGGCATACTTATTAAAACCAAGTAATTATGGATGCATACCAATAACAAAGAGCACTCTATATTTTCTAATGTATTTCACAATTTTTTTATCATATGAAATTTTTACATGGATTATTATGTACAATAAACATAAGATCGAGTGTGTGATTAGATGTTTATTATTTTATATATATGTTTTGAAATCTGTGTATATAAGAAAGGTTATTGAGAAATAATTGACTTATTTAGGTTCGTTTGAGAAAAATTACTTTATATAAGAGGGTAGATCGATGGGCATTTATTTAAAAAAAGGTTAGTGCTATAATCCTAAATTATATAAAAAGGGAGGCATAAGGAAACATATTAATATGATATGATACACTGATGAGAAAGAAGTGATGACTTCTAATATAAAACTTACCTAACCTAAGTGACATGTGATAGGATTAATTCTTAGAAATAAGACTGATACTTGAAGAATATTTTTAAAGGGTTGGTCTGTATGAATGGATATAATAATAACATCATAGATAGTTAGATGCCTTTTCTTTAATTTCTCATAATGCATACATATGTATATGACATGAATAAATATATGATTAATTGCATAATTGACAACATTAATTATATATGGTATACAATAAGATTTAAATGAGTATCTGATAAGAATAATAAAGCTGATACAAATGCATTTGATATATATATATATATATATATATATATAATTGAAGTATGTAATATGCATGAGAGATTCTTCATCCTAATAAAAACCAATCAATTGAATACAATCCTCTTAATGATTTCCCAAGCTTTCATTATCAAATGTACATATATTATGGAACCATAACCATGCATATGAGCCTAGTCAAACACTACCAATGAAGCATCAAAATAATCATATAAGGCTTGCATTTCTTTCTAACATTGGAAAAGCTCCTTTACATTAAATCTATGTATGCTCTCAATTAAAACATAAAAGTAAATTAAGTTATCTAACATTGCTACCAAACTCTACAATTGTTATTAATATCATATATTAAAAATAATAGATGTAATAATTTTTTTTTTTTTTGAAATTCATGAAGTCTTCTAATATACACCATTCAACTTCAAATTCATGATTAATATAAATCATGCTAGCAAATAAATTTCAACACGAGAATTCTCTTTAAATCAAAATTATTTCATACATCATATTCCAACTCTAACTCTTTCTAGACAATGGAATGAATTGCTAAGTTCAATCCTTTTTGCATACTTCACATTAAATTTGACTAACAACAATAAGACATAAACTATAACAATAAGACTATATGCAACACATCCATACTTGCAAGATAGATGTTCCAACGAAACCCATAGATCTCACTTGATGCCAACTAAATACATTATGTTGAGAAATAATCATGAATCTAAACATCACGACATATTGAACTTCCCTAAACATGCTTAAACTACTGAGACAAGGAGAAATATCATTAACCCGACAATATGAAATGAAATACCCCTTGCAAATAAGATTAAAGTTTCCAACAAATATATGATTATTCATTGTTGAATGCATATGCATTGAGTACTAAGTGAGCTAAAGAAAAATGAAGATAACTTCATTTGTACTAAACATCCATATTATTTTTATATAGCCATCAATCTTTCTATTGAATATACAATCTTTTTTTTGGGAAACCCATGGCGAGGCCTACGCGTTAATAGAAAAAAAGATTACAAGGTCTTTAAAGGGCACCTTTAGCAGACTACTTCTCATCATAGCCACAAAACAAGTCAAAATAAAACCTAGGAGTTGATGGTTCCCTCTACTAAGAATTTCAAACACACCTAATAACATTCTAGGGAGAAAAGGAGCCCGCACCCAAAAAATAAATATTATTAAAAAAAACTATTTTGCACAATCCTCCTGAATTAAATAGTGGGCTTCCCCATAAGATCAAAAATCCCTTTCACATGGAAAAATTAGTGACTAGAAAAGAGAAATATGCATCCAAATACAAGGTAATAACCCAAAACGTTTTGGTTTCTCCAACAATAAGTAATAAGAGAACTAAGAGTTATAAGATTTGCAAAAGGAAATAACCATATAATCTTCCAAAAAATAGAACAACTTTACAAATATTCATAATAACTAATACAGACCCTTCTAAATGGTTAGATATACCATTGAATATAAAAGGAAGGGCCATCAAAAGAAAAAACCCTCAACGAGCCATATAACCAACCTAAAGACTAGGTGAAGTCACATAATAATCAGTAATATGCAATTGGAACTGATTTAGAGAAAACCAAATGTTAAATATATAAAAAAAAACAAAACAATAAATATTTGCAATCCACCCTTAAATCTAATAGTTATTCGAACTCCCAGAATTAGAACTATGCCAAATCAGCACATCCAAAATCAAGCAATGATTCTACTAAAATGCATCAGGTAACTAGACAAAGAAACCAAATAGTAAACAAAGCTACCACTATCCAACTGAGTTAACCATTCACGACTACTAATCAGAAAAGGGCATAGGTTTTAGTATAGGGTGAAAGAAAACTCTCATCCTAGATAAACTAATTATAGAAATTATCAGATATAAAATAAATAAGGTTTCAATAAAAAGAACCTAGCAGCATCTGAAGCATTGAATAAGACATAAAAGCTTGTCAAGAAAGAAAAAAACCAATCCAAACCTAGATTATAGCTCAGGTGTGTAGTATCAAAGTAACCATGAAGCCAAAATCCTAGTCGACACTTAATTCTCAGGAAAAAATGAACATAATAATGCAAAACTCTACACCACCAATGACAACAATAGCTACATGAGCAACTACCACTCCAGTCAATCTTCAGAACATAGAAACTTAGACCATCTATGCATGTATGCTTAACGAAACTATAATTATTAGATTAAACATATGATTATGCAATTTAGACATACATATGATCTTTCCAACAAATACAATATATGCAAAACATCTTTTTAGGTGTGGCCCATTTTTTAGAGAGAGAGACCCATTTTCTAGGGAGAGAAAGTTCAAAAAAATTGAATTTTTGTTGCATTGGTGGCAACGCCAGAGGTGATGATCGGCCAGTCGGCGGCCATTTCAGGTGGTCGGGCGTCGGCAAACCTGAACAATAATAGATCATTGTTGAATAAAAAAGCTTCTAAATCAGAGATGAGAACCAATCCAAGAACTTTCAACGGTTCATTAGTGATCAGAGAAAATTGCGCAAAACGCTCTAAAAATCCTTCACCAGATATCGATAAGGGGAAGCAAATTATTCTGGATTCAAATGTGGAAACTCCTTCATCAAATTTGAATGTTAATTCAATTGATTTTCAATCTTCATCTTCTGGTATGAAGATCTTTGTGAACCGATTTGGAAATAATGAGAATTTAGCTAAGGGAGACCCTTCAGCCCAGAGGAGGGGAGGAAGCATTTCAGATGTTCTGGAGAATGTTCAAACATAGAATGAAGGGCTGAAATCATCTCCTGTTAAGAACGTACTGAATCCTTTGATTAAATGTTCTCATATCACGGTGGATATGTCAATGGGAGATTCTTTCCTATCAGATGATGGCAAGGTTGTCAAATTATTTCAACCAAAGATGATAGAGAATTCTGAGAAGCTTAAAAAATCCATTGTGGTTAAAGTTTTTGGTAGAACAATTTCAGTACAAACTATAGATGTGGAATTGAGACGTCAATGGTCTCAATTTGGGAAATTCCATCTAACAATCCTTGGCTCATGGTGTATGTTGTGCTCCTTTTTTTCATAAGAGTCTATGGAGAAAGTTATTTCAGGAGGACCATGGTTCATAAATGGTCATATTGTTGGCCTAGATAAATGGAGTCCTAAATTTGCAACAACTTCCCTTAAGGAGTTAACGTCTCTGGTGTGGGTTAGATTGCCCAATCTTCAACTATTTTGTTGGGATGAAATTAATGTTGCAAGTATTGATCCATTAATAGGGTCTCGTATGCTAATTGATGGTGATATGTTCCAATGGGGAAGGAGGAAATTTGCAAGAGTGTGTGTTCAATTGGAGCTTGATAAATAATTGCCTATGGATATTTGGGTGGATGGTCTTGAAGGTCGGTTCTTTCAAAAGGTTGAGTATGAAAAGATCTCAACCTTTTGTTACAAGTGTGGAAAAATTGGTCATCTAAGCAATATGTGTAATGAGAAAGAAAGCTCAAACAATGTCTGTTCTGGCGTAGCATCTAAAGAAGGAAATGTAGGAGTAGTAAATACTCCTAGCGAAGAATCAAATTATGGACCTTGGGTCCATGTCAATTATAAAATAAATAGAAGGTTGAAGGCTACTTATCAGAAGAAGGCTATAGAGAATAAAGATGCTATCAAATCTCTGGAAGATCAATTACCTGTGCCCGTATCAGGTGTACAAATGTTTGAAGATGGTATAGAACATTCTACATTAAAGAATAATGTAATAGAAGTTGGTGAAGATTCTTCTATTGTAGAGACAACAGCTGTAAAGATTTCTACCTCTATTCCTGAGGTAGCTATTATTCAAGAGAATATGTTTAATCTGTTGGAGCAAGTAGATGAAGAAGATAATTCTATCAGAAAAGATGCAGTGAGTATACAGAATGAATTGAAGCTGGAAGATGGAGAAATCTACAAGACTGATGTTATCAGCAAGGAAGAAAAGGTGATTCCTATTATCAAGGAATGCAATAGTGATGGTATTCCAAAAGATTTTTATAGTTCGGGCATGGGAAAATCTATTCTTGGATCTCAAAAACTAAAGCTACTGAAAGAACTTAAACACTAGGGGCCTTTGAGCAATTCGTCCAATAAAAAAAATCTGAGGTAAATATTAAAGGTAAAATTGGGGGTCCTTCCTGAAAGTTCGTTAGGGATGTTAAGCCCTATAGAACTAGCCCAAGCTAACCAAGAGGGGGGGGGGGGGGAATTGGTATTTAAAAAAAAAAATTCACAAAGACCAAAAATCATGTAAACTAAAATCACACCACGAGAAAAATAAATGCGGAAATTAAAGTGCGGAAGCAAGAAACAAGAACACAGAGATTTATAGTGGTTCAGTCAACTCGACCTACATCCACTCCCTAGAGGCACCCTCTGAGTATTGCACTACAATCGTGACTCTCCTTTAGCCCCCACAGCTAGGCGGAGAAGCCTTTATAAAGCACCTCCTTTTTGCCACCCGGCAAGGCAGAGAACCTATCTCCTTTTGCTTCCTCCTGAAGCTGGCAGAGAACCACAACCAGAAGCTGACCCCTTACCTCTACCTACGCTTCCACGGATGAGAAAATCTAGATGAAGAAGAAGCAGAGCGATCCTTCAAGCAACCCTTGTGAATCCCCTCACAAGCTCCCCCTCACCAGATCCTTTCTCTCTCTCCCTCTCTCTCTTTCTCTCCTCAAGGTCTTCTCAAGTCAAGGAAGCAGCAAAAAGGTTATTCAAAATGTTGAACAAGAGCTCTTAAATAGAAGAGCTTCAAAGGAGCTCATTAATTGCAAGTTGCTGACAAAATCGTCTAGGCCGATATGGACATCAACCTGGCCGATCAGTACAAATCTTAGAAGATCTGCCAAAGCATCGCTCTGAATACAAACTGGACGATTTAAATTTGGCTTGATCATCCATGTCGATCTAACGATCGTCCCGGCCGATCAGTTCAAATCAGAGGAAAATCGTCCAGAGCATCGCCCTGAATTCGAGCTGGCCGATATTTATCGTCCAGAAGTAACTAAGGTTTTTGAATAGATCATCCTGGCCGATCCGACGATCATCCAGGATGATATGATTGTATCAATCATCCTTAATTACTTCCTTGATTTGTCTGATTAATTAAGGCATAATTATGAATATCGTCCAGGCCGATCTAAGATCGTCCTGGCCGATTACCAAAAATACAGAATACCTTAATTGTTTATGGAGGCAATGTCTTTCTGTTTTGATCTTATCGTCCTGGACGATACATGTATCATCCAGGATGATCTGTTAATGACGGCTGCCTTAATTTAAGAATCCTTATTTAGAGTTTCTGTTTTAAGCAGATCATCCAGGACGATGTAAATATCGTCCTGGCCAATGTTGGAAAAAATAGAAATTCTAAGTCTCTCAAGTGTGTGTGTGTAGGGTTACTTAGCATCAGTCTCTTTGACCATTACAAATAGACTCAAGATGAGAAAAAAACAAAGTACGGACTGACTCAACCCTAAACCTACGCAATCTTGAACTGGCTTCGTTTGTTCGTCTGATCTTTGATTCCTAAAAAGTTAGAAGTAACAGGCAGTCCAAGAGAATCAATAGTGTTTGTCAATCATCAAAACATAAGTCATGATAATAGATTTGCAACAATCCCCCCCTTTTTGATGATGACAAACACAAGTAGGAAAACTCAGAAAAAATAGTAGTTCATTAAAATTTCAAAGTTACAAGCACATCAACTTTTCCTACCACACCCTACTCCCCTTTTTGTCATCACAAAAAGAGGGTCCTAGACACACAAAAAGAAAAAAAGAAACAACACAACATAAACCCAAGCAAACTACAAGACAACCTACATAAAACAAAAAACAGAAAACAGAAAATAAAGACTAGAAAAATGAGGGACCCTGATCATCAGATGGAGGTGGTGGAGGTGGCTGCTGAAAGTAGCTGGCAAGTGAATCAAACTGAGCATTGAACCAGGCGATGTCCTGGTCATGCTGCTGCTGCTGGTGAGTAATGTAGCTATTAAAACGGCCTAAGTCCTCTGTGCGGTGCTGCTCGTAGCGGGCAATGTCCTCAGAATGTTGCTGCTGCTGTGCAGCAACGTAAGCGTCAAAGCGGGTTTCCCATTGATCAAACCTCTCTATCAACTGATCAATTGGTGAGTGCTGGTGGAGAGGAACAGGACCATGAACGGGAGCGGGAGCAAGAGCCTCATCCTCCTCAGCCCCCCGACCTTCCCCATCTCCTGGGTGGAGACGAGTATTGTGAAGGGTACTGAAGGAACTGTTTGATTAGAAAAGAGTTGGGAGGTTGGGTGGAATAGGATACTAAAGTTGGTATTTTGTTTCAAGGACATAGGCTATGAGGTGTTCTAAAGCTAGATTGGGTTTTCTCTTATGACCTGGATCGCAGATTGTGGTTAAGTAATCAATGTACCGAAAAATTAAGTTCGTAGTATTAAATTCTCTATGTTCCATGATGTAGAAAGTAGTCATGGAAAGTAGAGGAGTGATGTGGATTCGGTCCCCGGCTTTTGGAATTATGAAGGTGCGAAGGACATGTTGGAATGTTATAGCATCTTTGACTAAAGAGCTAGTCTCTCCAACATGAAACGGTGCATTGGTCTGGTGAAGGAAGTGATTTGCCGTAGACCAGTCAAAGTCAGGATCTAAAGAGATCAAGTGCAGCTTATCCCCGGTGGTGGATAGCTGCAAAAGTTCAACACAGTCCTGATATATGATTTTGACGGGGCATCGATTCCTATAGGAGGTCAGGGCTGTGAAACTAGGATTTATGCAAAGGTTTGCAAAGAATTCTCGAAGAAGCTCAGTATTAAAGGGGAAAGCAAGAGACAGAATGAACCAAAGGGAAGTGTGAGCGAAAAGATCCATTACCTGATACAAAATGTGGGCAGGATTGATGATTCTGGAGACAGTTATCCCACATTCTTTGTATCGATGGTAAGAAGCTTCATCTTCTGTCTCCCTGAAACGAGGGTCAATCCTAGCCCTCGAAGAACTCCCAGAAGTTTGTCGAACACGTTTCCCACCAGCCATAGTAAGGAATTTGTAAGAAAACATAAGAAGAGAAGGTACGTGAAGTGAAGAACATGGCTGGAACGGCCAGAATTTAAAGAAATGGCCATATCGTCCAGGCCGATCGCAGAATCATCCAGGACGATATGGCACAATAATTGTGTACAGGCTGATTGGTCAAAAAAGCGGTCTGATCATCAGGGCCGATCAGATATCGGCCAGGAAGATTAGACACAGGCGATCGTCCCGAGGAGTCAAGCCGGATGACCATTGAAAAAGCAGATCATCCGGGCCGATTAGGTGTATCGTCCAGGACGATGCATAATAATTAATCGTACCGGCTAAAGTTAAAACGTTTTAAATCTATGCCACATGTATCGTCTAGGACGAATAGTGGATCAGAAAGGACGATTGTCCAATAAAGGATCGTCTAGGGCCGATTTTAAGGATTTAAACATGCTGACACGTGGATCGTCCAGGACGATCTAGTGTATCGGCTAGGACGATGATCATAAAATGCATCGGCCAGGACGAAATATGTTATCGGCCAGGACTATCGTCATGATTGCAACTTAGTTCAATCAGATCGTCCAGGACGATATAGTGTCGTCCAGGATGATGAGTTACAGCAAGCACATAAAATATCAACAGATGGAATTTTGAAGAGAATTTGTCCTATCGTCCAGGACGATATGAGAATCGGCCAGGATGATGTGATTAGAATTTGAAAAATAATGAAGGATGGTGATGATCAAAGCCCTCAAAAAAATAAAACAAAAGAAAAGCTGAAGAAAAAAAAATGATAAAAAGCTAAAAATAAACAATTTGAATTTTTTTTTTATCAAAGCAATTCATATGAGAATTTCTTAAATGATTTAAACTTTAGAGTTTCAAGAGATCAATAGGTTAACAAATTTCAATCGGAAGAAAGTAGAATATATGATTCTATTAACCCTAGATCGGATATCCTTCAGGGTATAAATTGTCTTTCGAAAAACAGAGGCCTAACTCAGAATAACTAAATAGGATAAAAAGAATATCCATTTAAAACTTCTTTACAAAGAAAATATCTCATAAATAATATGTCAAAGTAATTTTTCTCAATCATGGAATTTGAAATCAAGCCTTTGAAAATCTCACATAACCCATAAGTTCTTCTAAGTTTTAAAAGTTTTAAAAAGAGAGGATAGCTTGCTTTTTAGTGGGCTCATTTTATGCCTCTTGAATCTTTTATTGGCTCTTTGAGCATCTTTTGATTTTTTATACACATTTGTGTATATATTTTTTATTTTTCAATTTGGCGTCATTGGTTTCTTTCCTTTTTAATTCTTACAAGCTAAAAGCTCTTTAACAAAAACCCTTAAAAAGAACCTTAGTTGTGAGTATATCCTCTAAATATTAGAGAATAGGGGCACTCTCTCTAACATAGAGAAGAACTACTCACAAAACAAAACTAAAAATCTTATGATCAGTGCAAAGGCAAGATCTCAAATAACTTGAGAGATATATAAGAACTTTGGATATTATGCACAAGATAGATTTTTATAGCAAGATAAAAAGAATCTTAGTTTCAAAAACTATTGGCTAAAAAGAGTTAGACTTTTGTTTAGAGAAGAAAAATTATACCACTAAACAAGATCAGAAAGATGGAAACCATCAACGGTATTCCTTCCTTTAACTGATTTAGAAATGCTAAACATAATCTATAAAACTCCAAAATTTAAAAAGCTCAAAAAATAATAATATAGGAATCCAAACATAAAAAACAAAACAAAAACAAACCAAACTAGAACAACACAAAGCAAGCACACAATAAAAATAACACAAAAACTAATTAAAATAAAATCATTTCAAGAAATTATGAAGCTGCGAGTTTAAGCAATTTTTTGAGCTGCGAGCCTCCATGTGTCCAAAAATCCTATGTTCCCACGAGGTCTTTGTGAGAGCACTTCTGCAAAACTCAACAACAGTCAGATTTAGGAACCCAACCTAGTTTGGGTCCCTTCTTAGGAAAAGTAGAATACCATGCAGGTGTGGTATGCAGTGAATCATATACCTTAGGTCTCCACACCCAATGTGTACTATGGTGAACAGTGCAAGTGTGTGAGATGTGTCCTAGCATGCCACAAGAAAAACATCTAACTCCAGGAAAATGATTTCTTAAATGATTTGAGGTATAATGCCTCTTCTTAGGTTTTGGCTTTGGATTCAAAGTGGAAGTCTTCCAATTTCCCTTAAGTGTATCCAATTCATTTTTAATCATCAAGTTTGTGTTTTTTAGAACATCATTCTCAACCCTCAAGTTTTTTTGTTTCTCTTTAAATTTTTTGAAATCAGATTCAAGTGATGTGTGTGAAACTCTTAATGCATCATGCTCATTAATTAATTCCGAATGCTTTTATTCAAATCATCAAACTCATCAAGAAGAGCCATGTGATTAGAATCAATTGTTGAATGATCTTTAAGAATAACTTCATACTCTTTTTGAGAATTTACAAGTTTCAATTTTAAGTTAGCATGAGTCTTCTTAAGTTTTTTGTAAGATGCATGGATTTTCTCATAAATTTCAAACAATTTATCATAGGTTAGTTTACATACCTCTTCCTCATCACTTTGCTCAAGATGATCTTCACCCATTATGCAAAGGTTTATAGTCTCTTCCTCTGGTTCAGTCTCAGAGGAATCAGTACCAGATTCTGCCCAGAACGCCTTTTGGACTCTCTTCTTGTCCTTCCTAAACTTAGGTTTCTCCTCATTCATTTCCTTGCTTGAGTGATCTTGAAGTGTAGGGCAATCGGCTTTCACATGTTCAGGCTTCCTGCATTCATAACAAATAATATCAGAAGATCCCTTAGAATGTTTATTATCCCTACCTTTTTTCCAATGATGTTTTTGCTTCTTCCTTAGAAAGCTTTTTAATTGCCTTGTGATGAAGGCAACTTCATCGCTTTCAGACCCGGAAGATTCAGAATCTGATTTGTGCGCGTTTAGTGCAAATATTTTCTCCTTCTCCTTCTAGCATGCATCAAGATTTCTTTGATTCACCCCTTGCTCGTAAGCAATGAGTGAGCCAAGTAAGTTATCAAAAGAATAAGTGTTCAGATCCTTAGATTCATTGATTGCAGTGATTTTAGCATCATATGATAAAGGCAAGCATCTCAAAATCTTGTTCACTTTTTTATAGTTTGAAAGTTCTCTACCTAATGCATGCAGTAAAGTAACTATCTGAGTAAATCTAGTGTACATGTCAGAAACAGATTCATGAGGTTTCATACGAAAAAGTTCGTAATCATGCAAGAGATTATTCAAACGAGATTGTTTAACCTCATTAGTGCATTCATAGGTGATATACAATTTATCCCAAATTTCTTTACCAGTTTTGCAAGTGGAGACACGTATGTAATCCTCAGATTTTAAAGCACAGAAAAAATAGTTCAAACATTTTGCATTCAATTGAGCTAAATCTCGTTCATCAAAAGTCTATTCAGTAAAAGCAACTTTTGTTTTAACACCATTAATTTCACGAGAATGTGGAGAATAACCTTCTTTAATAAGCATCCACATGCGATAATCAGTAGATTATAAAAACATTGACATGCGAGTTTTCCAGAAATCAAAAGGTAAGTTATCAAACAAGGGAGGTCGTGTAATTGAATAACCTTACGTAGTGTTACGATTACCAAGGTTAGCCATGGATCAAAATTCAAAAAGTTTTCAAACTAATTTTTTATGAATCCCGCTCTGATACCACTTGAAAGTTTGTTAGGGATGTTAAGCCCTATAGAACTGGCCCATGCTAACTAAGATGGGGGGTGAATTGGTATTTAAAAAAAAAAATTTCACAAAGACCAAAAATCATGTAAACCAAAATAACACCACGAGAAAAATAAATGCAGAAATTAAAGTGCGTAAGTAAGAAACAAGAAAACATAGATTTATAGTGGTTCGGTCAACTCGACCTACATCCACTCCCAGGAGACGCCCTTCGAGTATTGCACTACAATCGTGACTCTCCTTTAGCCCCCACAGCTAGGTGGAGAAGCCTTTACAAAGCACCTCCTTTTTGCCACCCCGGCAAGGCAGAGAACCTATCTCCTTTTGCTTCCTCCTGAAGCTAGTAGAGACCCACAACCAGATGTTGACTCCTTACCTCTACCGACCCTTCCACGGATGAGAAAATCTAGATGAAGAAGAAGCAGAGCGATCCTTGAAGCAACCCTTGTGAATCCCCTCACAAGCTCCCCCTCACAAGATCCTCTCTCTCTCCCTCTCTCTCTTTCTCTCCTCGAGGTCTTCTCAGGTCAAGGCAGCAGCAAAAAGGTTGTTCAAAATGTTAAACAAGAGCTCTTAAATAGAAGAGTTTCAAAGGAGCTCATTAATTGCAAGTTGCCGACAAAATCGTCCAGGCCGATATGGACATCGGCCTGGCCGATCAATACAAATCTCAAAAGATCGGCCAGAGCATCGCCCTGAATGCAAACTGGACGATTGAAATTTGGCTTGACATCCAGGACAATCTCACAATCGTCCCGACGATCATTTCAAATCAAAGGAAAATTGTCTAGAGCATCGCCCTGAATTCGAGCTGGCCGATATTTATCGTCCAGAAGTAACTAAGGTTTTTGAATAGATCGTCCTGGCCGATCCGGCGATCGTCCAAGACGATATAATCATATCAATCATCCTTAATTACTTCCTTGATTTGTTTGATTAATTAAGGCATAATTGTGAATATCGTCCAGGCCGATCCAAGATCGTCCTGGCCGATTACCAAAAATACAGAATACCTTAATTATTTATGGTGGCAATATCTTTCTGTTTTGAGCTTATCGTCCTGGGCGATACACGTATACACGTATCATCCAGGACGATCTGTTAATGACGGCTGCCTTAATTTAAGAATCCTTATTTAGAGTTTCTGTTTTAAGCAGATCGTCCATGACGATGTAAATATCGTCCTGGCCGATGTGGGAAAAAACATAAATTCTAAGTCTCTCAAGAGTGTGTGTGTAGGGTTACTTAGCATCATTCTCTTTGAACATTACAAATAGACTCAAGAAGAGAAAAAAACAAAGTACAGACTGTCTCAACCTTAAACCTACGCAATCTTGAACTAGCTTCGTTTGTTCGTCCGATCTTCGATTGTTGAAAAGCTAGAAGTAACAGGCAGTCCAAGAGAATCAATAGTGTTTGTCAATCATCAAAACATAAGTCATGAAAATAGATTTGCAACACTTCACCCCCTTTATCCAAATGACTTCTTTAGCTTTTTGGAATTCTAGGGGGGCTAATAAGATGGAAGCCTTCCTATATTTAAAAGAATTTTTGAAAGATTGGGATGTATTTTTTGTTGTGGTGGTTGAAACCAATATCTCTTCATTTGAGAGATATGAAGTTAACAAGTTGTTGGGTGATGAATGGGATTATTTCCTATATCCCTCAGATGGCACTTCTGGAGGAATTATTGTATTATGGAAAGCTAATATGGCAAAATTTTCTTTACTAGATGCTTCACCTCAATGTGTAATTGAGGAGTTAAGTATTTTAATAAAGGCAAGTGGACTATGTCTACAGTTTATGGCAACAATAATTCACATATGAGAAGGAGGTTGTGCGAGAAATTAGAAGTGAACTGTGACAAAGAGATCCCTCTGGTTGTGGGAGGGGATTTCAATTGTGTACTTTCACAAGAAGAGAAGAGGGGTGGAAAGAAGTTTTCAATTTCTCAAGGCCCGCAAAAAATGTCTGCCTTTATGTCTAGAAATGATCTACATGATGTTAAGATGGTGGGACCGAAGTTTACCTAGTGTAACAACAAAAGTTGGAATGCTCATATCCTTGAAAGGCTAGATAGGTGTCTTTTGAACACTAAAGCATTGAATGAAGTTCAAACTACTGTGATAAGACATTTGGCTAGGATTGCTTCCAACCATTGTCCCTTAATTCTCAAAATTTTCAATGATAAATTGCACCAAAACAGATTTCTTAAGTATGAAGATGTTTGGGCTTCTTTCACGGCATAAAAAATAATCGTTCTAAAAGCTTGGAAAAAACCTGTTAATGGGGATGCAATGAATATCATAAATTTTAAGTGTAAAAGGGTTTTTAGAGCTCTTCACTATTGGAGCAAAGTAAAACTAAAGAATTTTATGGAAATAAAAGATATATTAAAGAAGGAGATTGTAAATCTGCAGTTGGAAAAATCCTTTAGGCATGGTCTTATCGACGAAAACTGTTGCTGTTGAGAGCTAAAATTCATGAATTCAATGTGAATTTGGCTCGTTTAAGCACATGGTGGAGACAAAGATCAAAGTTGAAGTGGATCCAGGAGAATGATATGAATTCTAAATTTTTCCATTCTTTTGCTAATGGAAGAAGATTGGGAAACTCTATTCGTCAATTGAAGAATGAAGATGGAATTTTGGTAGAAGAGCAGGCAGAAATTGAAAAAATCCTAGTGCATTTCATTAGCAATAAATGGAAGACTAGATGCTGTAACTTGAATGATTGGCCTCCTGTATTGAAGACTCTCTCTAGAACATATTGCAAACTATTGGAAGATGAGTTCTCTTATTTGGAACTAGATTCTGTTATTAAAGATAGTAGAACCAACATCTCCCCTGGTCTAGATGGTATTACATACTCATTTTTCAAAAACCATTGGTATATAACAAGGAATGATGTTTGGCGTGTTGTACAATAATTCTTTGTAACAGGACAGCTTTGTTCTAAATGGAAAGAGTCGGTAGTGGTTCTCATTCCCAAGTTATTGAATCCAATTTCTCCCTCGGGTTTCCATCCTATCAGCATCTGTGGCACCCTATATAAGATTATTGCCAAAATGCCATTAAATAGACTGTTGAAGGTTATTGGTGGACTTATTTCTGAGGTACAAACAGCTTTTTTAAGAGGTAGATCCCAATCTAATCATATTCTTTTAGCTCATGAACTATTTAATAAACTAATATTTTCTAAATCTAAGAAAGGATGGGTGGCTATCAAACTTGATTTGGAACAAGCCTATGATAGTATGGCTTGGGATACCTTGAGATTGGTAATGAATAACATGGGATTTCCAATCAGATTTTCTAATCTAATTATGGAATGTGTGGAGTATCCAAATTTTTTTATCATGATTAATGGTAAAATTTCGAAGGGGATTAAAGCAAATAGTGGGTTTAGACAGGGTTGTCCACTTTATCCCTATTTGTTTATTCTTTGCTCTCAAATCTTGACTAATGATTTATGGCATAGAGGAAGGAATTTAGGGATAAATTTTTTTGCAAATGCCCCTAGAGTATCACATCTTTTGTATGTAGACGATATCCTCTTGTTCTCCCAAGCTAGATTGAGCTATATGAGGAGATTAAGAAGAATTGTTTCAGGTTTTTGCAACCAAACTAGGCGGTCCATTAATGAATAGAAATGTGTAATCCTGTTTAGGAAATCTTTTAGAAGGAAGAGGAAGAAATCTATATCAAAGATATGGGGCTTCAAATCTATGAATGAAGTGACTTATCTTGGCATTAAGTTGGCATTAAGGATATTGGTTGCTTCAAACTTCAATTATATCCTTGAGAAGGCTTCTTCTAAACTTATTGTTTGGGGCAATTAGATGATTTCTTTAGGTAGGAGAATTATACTAGTTAAATCGGTTTTGTCTTCATTACCGATTTTTGTGGCTACTCACTCATTTATTCCAATGAGAATTCTTAAAGAATTGGATAAAGCTGATTGGAGTTTTATTTGTGATAGACAAGGTGGACTTCATGGCTTATGTTAAGATAGTTGCTATTTGCATGCTTTTCATTTTTGCAACTTATAAAGTTTTGATTATTTCAAACATTATTGTTCAAATGTGTAGTTATCTCTTAACAATTTTGGAAGAATTGTATTTGCTCTTGTGTGTACTGACATTTCAGGAAAAACGAACTCCAGACTACGAAGACTTCAAATTAATTTCAGCATGAGATACTTTGTAAAATTTGAAGCTTGCACTTTTCTTAGAAATCAAATTGGAAGGGAGTGATTGTATTTTGAGAAAATAAAAACATTCACACACATAAGGAGATCATGTAGAATTTATACTGATCGTACAGGACGATCTTCAGTTCGTATTGGACAATCAGACAGTTATCTCCTATAGAGCATATGGAACGAATAGGAACTTGCTTGAAAATTTTTTCTAAGTACTATTCATCCAGGACGAAATAATTTATCATACAGTACGATTGGCTCTCTGGAAAATTTTTGTCCCGACGAAATTAATTATCGTACAGTACGATTAGCTCTCTAGAAAATTTTCGTCTAGACGAAATAAATTATCGTCCAGGA
>NW_021554795.1:96287-138897 GCF_001605985.2 Dendrobium catenatum
TGGGGCGAGAAGGCTTCACTTGGATTTCAAAGGTAAGAGTCTCTACTTGTGAATTGGGATTACTTCACTCTTTTCTTTCTTCCTTCTATATTCTTGTGAGAAGATCTGTCAAGGAGATCCGGTTCTCTGACGACACTTGGAGAGTGTGAAAGGCTAGGAGAGTGTGAAAGGACGGAAGGGTTCTCTGCCCACACTTGGGATAGTGTGAAAGGACGGACGGTTCTCTGCCAACACTGGGATAGTGTGAAAGGACGGACGGTTCTCTGCCAACACTGGGGATAGTGTGAAAGGACGGACGGTTCTCTGCCCACACTGGGGATAGTGTGAAAGGATGGACGGTTCTCTGCCAACACTGGGTATTGTGTAAAAGGACGGACGGTTCTCTGCCGCACCGGGGAGTGGTGAAAAGAGTGTGTTGTAAAGGCTTCTCCGCCTTGCTGTGGGTGCAAAAGGAGAGTCACTATTGGTATTAGTGCAATACTCAGAGGGTGCCTCTGGGGAGTGGATGTAGGTCTGGTTATAGATCGAACCACTATAAATCTGGTGTCATTTACTTTACTGTTTTTACATTTCCGCACTTTCTATTTCAGTTTTAAACAACTCTGTGGTTGAAAAACCTTTTTCTACAAAATTTAAAAGAGATTTTATTTCGGTTCAATAATTATAAAAAGGGGGTCTTAAATTTTAACTTTGTTTTTTAAACTTCCAATTCACCCCCCTCTTGGTAGCCTTGGGACACTCACTTAGGCTTAACAACCTAATTACTAGACTCAACAACTTACACGATAAGACTTGGGAGAACATGTGCAAAACTTGGAAGGATGGGGGATAAGGCATACATTCAGTGGTTTCTATGACAGGACCCCTTAGAGCTAAATTCGCCTGGAATTTCTTAAAAGAAGAAGATTCTTTGCTTAATAAGGCTTTGTTGGCAAAGTATGTAACTAAATTTTGGGAAGATACTAGCAAAGGCAATAAGTCTACTACTTGGAAGATCATTGCTAATGGACCTCATTCTCTTCTTTGGATCACTAAATGGAAGATTGCATCAAGTAAATCTATAGACATTCTTAAAGATGTGTGGATTCTAGATAGATGTCTAGAGATATGTCCTACTTTTATTGCAGTAGGGAGTTTTGATTTTCTATCTCTGGAGAGCTTTATAGTATATGGTATTTGGAAGAAGGATCTTCTAAATATATTCTTTGGGGAGGCTCTCGTGGAACTTATTCTTCAAATTAATATTTTTCCTAATAAAAAACAAGGATAGCTTGGAATTGAGACATAAAATCTCGGGTAAGAGCATAGCAGCTTTGGCTTCTATTTCTTATGATATGGAAAACATGTCAGTGGAGTATGGAAACTGGCTGAAAAAACTTCAACTTAATCCTAGAGTTGAATGTTTTTGGTGGCGGCTATTCAATGATGCAATCTCTACAAATGGATTTCTGATGTACCGAAGATTACTGGGACATTGTTTATGTCCTAGAGGTTGTAATGAACCAGAAAATTCTGATCATGTTATGGTTCACTGCTTAAAGCTGCATCAAGCTATAGACATTCTTAAGGAGTCGGGATTCCCGGTTCCTGTCTTCTCCTCTTCCAGTGATTGTAAATTTCAATTGGGATGATTAGCTGTGGACAATAAACTCATTGCAAATTTAGATTGCTCTTTAGTATATTTTTCATGAAAAAGTAGAAATTTGATTAAACATGGAAAGCATGAGTTGAGTTTGAACTATATAGCATCCAATGCTATTAGTTATGCATAAATTTCAAATAATAATATGTTCGTGGATCACTGGAGCACTAACCAGCCGACGAGGCTATTTTCTCATTGGCACCCCCTCCCTCAGAATGGATTAAGGTTAATCTTGGTGCTGCTTTAACAAAATCCAATAATGGTGGGATTGGTGGAATTTTTAGAGATTCAAAAGGTAGATTCTTACTTGCCTCTGGAATCAATTGCACTCATTGGGATAGTGGTTCGTTGGAGCTGATTACTTTTCGTTCATTGAGGAAATTCATCTTTGAATGGATGTTGCATGCAAGGGGATTATTATTGAAGGAGATAATATCAACATCATCAAGCATTTGTAAAAATCTGTGGATAAAGGAAGCCGGATTATACATAATGAAGAACTTGAATATCTCTCTTTTTTGGATGGTTTCGGTAGCATTTTATTCCATTTTGTTAAAAGGAATTGTAATAAGTTAGCCAATTTTTGTGCTAACTTTGCGTTAATTTATGGTTTTCTTTGGGAAGATCTTAATAGCAATAAGGTTCTTCTATTGTTTTTCAAATTACTAAAGGATGATTGTGATAGATTCTCTATCATCTATCACTTAGTAGTTTGTAATAGCTTTTCTTTTTCATTAATGCATTTAGCATTTCTTTCAAGAAAAAAAAAATACATAAACTGTTGATGTATATGTAAATATCTTGCCAAAACTTGCATACCCTTGTAACTCTTCTAGTATAGAAAAGTTTTTAAACAATGACAAAGAACATTTAATAAAAAGATCAAGGTCTACTAAATGCGAGATTATTTGCTTGAACTAAATACCAATGCTACATCACACCACTTTAAACTTACCTATATTGTAGGAATTCAAGAATGTGTATTGACATGACATGGCTTGTGGAGTGATTAAAACATAAGTACACATGAGAACTTTTCTTAACCATTCATGATGTAATTTGCATATGGTTTGATGTTTTGGTTTTGCCAAACTAGCTAGAAGTCATAAGAACACACAACTAGTTTTTTTATTAAATGACATTCGAGAGGTGTAGCATTACTTCTCAATAATGAACAATACCACAATCTAAGTAAGATTTTTATAAATGACAATGTTGATTACTTATGTTTTATCATAAACCAACAATAGGAGAAGTAATATAAATACCATTAATCATCACAATTAATATCCATTTCTCTCTATCATGCGAAAGCATCCTTTATAAAATAATTTGATCCATATATATGAATAAATATTAGAGTGCATGATGAAACACTTTAGTTTAGCCATGATTTAAGAAGTAAACAGACATCACTATCTCAAATATGAGTTTAACATGCTTTCAAATGAATCTCATATAAAGAATCCTTCAAGTAACCAACAAAATATTAACCTCTTATGGAAGAAATTCCACCTTTTTTATAAGAAATCAATGAATATAGTATATCTTCCTTAAAAGAGAGAGAACCCAATGAGATGAGCTTTCAAATCAGTAAATGAATTTAGATTATCTTTCCCTTAAAAATGAAACCATGAATACAAACTCGTTATCTTACTTCCAATAAAAACATTGGGCAATATGAATAAAGAGACATATCATAGACTATTACAATCAATGAATTAATAGAGAAATGTTATAATTCCGGATTCCATTTCAATCACTATAGTTTTTAAGTCCACATGATAAATGCAACATAACTGAAATACTTTATCACTGGATTAAGTAGAGGAAATAAATGAAGGTAAGAGAAGGAGAATGGGTGAAAGAAGAGTGGAGAGAAGAAGAGGTAAAAGGGAAAGATAATAGGAAAATAGAGTAGGAGAAGACGAAGTAAAAGTTTGAGAAGAAGAAGAGGGAAAAAAGGAAGAAGGTGGAGAGGTTAATGCAAATTATGAGGGTGGCCTAGATGTGGAGTAGGGAGATCTACTTGGATCATAAAGCTAACAAGGCATGGGGTCTGAGTAAGCTATAGGTGAGGGGTCGACTTTGAGACTGGGATGGTCATCTATGAATCTAATTTTTGTAGGTTAAATCCATACTCAAAGTCATGTTTTACGATAAGGGCTCTAAAGATTGGGTCAGATGAATCGCTTGCATGATTAGAGGGAGATAATAATTGGGTCAGGTTCAGCTTGGGTAGGAGGTCGGTGGCCTTTAAGAAGGATCTTCATCTACTTGGGCTCAAATGGGAGAGAGGAGTGTGGAGTATCCTTTTGGGTATAGTTCCAAATGTTGGAGAGCACAAGAGAGATAGAGGGTTTGGTGCTTTGGCTCTTAGAGGCCTCAATTCCGCAAGGAAAGAGACCAATATTTCCTCCTATGTTCTGCTCAATGCTACCCTTTTATGTGATATCATCCTATACGCTCAATCTCTAAAGAAGTTGCATGTACCCCGCTCTAAATAAAGTGATTATGTGCATGACAACAATTAAGAGCATAAATTTTGGGAAAATTTCTGTTATTGGATGCTATGCTTGATTTGGAAAGTTTTATTGAATACAAGATCGATTTAGTCTTATCTAGTTAACTAGAATGAATTTGAGTTTGAATAAAACCAAATTTTATTTAATTCATGCCAATTTGGGTTTTTAATTTGGTTTGTGCTCTAATATGATAAAATTATACCTAAATAAATGCCAATTTAACTCGAATTAGGTTTGATGGGGCCGAGCGAGTTAGTCGAGTACGGTTGAATGAAAATGCACGGAAATTAAGGTTAATAAAATCTCTAATAAATGCTAAAAATATTTGACTAACATTTTTTTTATTTTATTAACTTCTATAGTAGAAATCAAACAAGAGGGAATACCCCTAATTTCCTTAAATATAGAGGTCTCACCAATCTGATACAAAGACACTTTCTTCTTAAGATAATTGATCTGAGCCACATATAACCTCATCCAATCGATACAAAAAATGACATTAAACACAAAAAAATGTAATAAAATCAAACTTGGACCATAAATTTTATTAAAAAAACTCTAAATTATAAAAATAATCCTTAGTAGCTACCATTCCTTCTCCCACTATCAAAACCACAAATAAGGATTCAAGCATTAACATGGAAGTCACACCAAAAGTAAGGAAATACTTCTCTAACCTAAAAAAAATTGACTAGAACTAGAATTGAACAAACTATAATAAGGAGACGTGAAAATGTAAGTCATACCTATCACAACATATTGATACCTAATGTTATACACAAGAATGATTACCACAATCAACTCGATAATGACCATATACCACACAGTTAATACCATGTTTTATCATGGTACGAAGTAGAGACTAATACCAAGATCATGTTGGAGAAGTGCTAAAAAACTAAACTTTTAATTTATATACAACAGAGATTCACTACTGAATATAATATAATATAGAACACTACTAATTCTCAAAAATATTATATATAACTACCAAATTTGCACTAAGAGTAAGTAAAATATTAGTAAACAGTTCATAGTAATTATCAAAACGGCTCTTAGGTCACAATTGCTTTATAAAACAATTAATGATATCCCATTCTCAACACCAACTGAATCTCTTCTCACCACAGACATAATCTCTTCTTAATAAATACAACCCTTGGGATCCAAAGTTTCAAAAACATAAAAAATAATAGGATCCCTTCTCATTACATTTAAATATTTTAATCATAAATATAAAAAATAAGTGCATTATACACTCATAAAGAAATCACAGTATTGTTGTCTAATTCAATAAGAGTGCCCTAATGGATGTATAATAATTTCTCACTCGGCTTTCTACAAGTCGTCAAAACTAAGTTTTAAAGTTTACCATATTACTAAAGATTGTGCATAACAACATTTTGAATATTGAACTAAACTAATGCACTATTCTTAGGTGTCAAAATAACTTTTGAGCTGATAAAGTTATAAATTTGATTAAAAATATTGTCCAAAACTCAAAATTATTGAAAATTATGATATGCAAAATGTAACCTACCTCGACCCAAACAATGTTCTCAAATGGGTTGATGGTTGAAAATTGATCCAAAGCAATCCAAAATGGAGTTTCTCTCACTACAAATGCTCTCTTTATCATTAAGAAGCTACATAAATAGAATGTATTGAATGGATTTGTCTATTTGTATTATAATAATTTTGGTTGGAGTCATCATGCACCATAAAAAATTCATAGTATTGAATTAATTTCCAATTTTTCTAAGAGCATGGGAATCAGAGCGCTAACAAATCCAGTGTGTGTTCTTTTTTTAATTTGACAAATATGTATTCAAACCCTTAGAACCCACTTCAAAATACATACAGACCTTTCCAACCACATAAATCATTTTGAGACACATTTAAGAGAGTTTAAATGTAAAAATTCAACAGACTATCTTACATCTAGTTAGGTTAGACCATTAAGATTAGTACTCTTATCATGGAGGTCTCACAAACTTTATTAGGTGAACCACCTAGCACTCCTAAACATTAATGGATTCATGTTAAGGCTATTATCTTCTTACCTTTATTAAGAAGACATTTAAGCCTTTCTAGTTAGATGAAGCCAAGATGTAAGTCCGACTTTTGAGATCTTTTCTGCCATATGGAAAACATGTTTTGGTTTTCTTAATGCCACACTATCAAGCTATAAGTACAATCATTTTAATCATTTCACATCACTTTCTCCATTTTTGTGTCACCTCTACCACATTGAAGGAGTACTTAGAGTTTTTACCACTCCTCTAGTATATTCTTTTCCATATTAAAAAGAAATATGACCTTTTATGTCCACCACTCGACCATGTTTTAAGTCTTATTTTGGACAATTCTCACCATATCGAGAAGATATATTAGCTTGGCCAGTTACTCAAATAGATCTATAAATCCAATTCTTTGAGTTTCTTCTTTATAACATTAAGGACATATTCAAGATTCCACTCCTTGGATGTCTTTTCTACCATAATGAGAAAATGTTTGCATATATCTAATCTGTTATACCATATTGAGGTGTTCTTATTTTTTGGACATTCTCAATCACTCAAAATTTATTTATATTCCCTATTTCTATTCTCACTTCTACCACATGGAGAAGAAGCCCAAACCATCAGACTTAATGTCTAGGTAACTTTATAGCAATGGCATGTACCAACATGTGGAACTACAAGTACAATATATTTTACTCCCTCATTTACTATTGGAGTGTAATTCGCATCAATCAGCAAGGAAAAAATCCAAATACTTACTACATAAGGTTCCCAAAGATAAGGTAACCCATTATTGTTAACAAGGATCCTTTGGCTATCACTTTCCTAAATAGACTAAGGACATATATAATTGGAGAAGATCAAATCAGAGGATCTTGATTGAGGGTATCACACAAATTAGGTAGGTTAGTCATCACTTCTAGACTATTAACCTATTCTCGATTTCACCTTCCAAAACAATAATTATTCTTATCAAAGTTTTTTGAAGAAATGCTAATTGCATTGAAAGAAGAAGAACCTAATACAATCTAGAAAGCAAAAGCAAACCCTTTAAAACTACCATAATGGATATGCGATTCACTAAGTTCCATTTTAGATCCATTGGGGTGATGGAGATACAAAATATTAAAACAACCTAAAAGGTTGGTTAGTATCCCAACTTTCCCAAAAGATGGAAATGAAACATAGTAAAAATCCCATATTTCATCATAATGGTTTTAAAAAGGTATAAGAAGCCTAAAAGCAAAACAAGAAAATGATAACAAGTTTCAAGAAAAACAAAAATAACTACTAAACCAGCTATCCAAACATCAACCAAAACCCCATCGATCTTAGGGTCCAACAAGCTCCAATTAAGAGTAGAATTTTGTAATGTTGCATCAATACAACCGACAACATCCACCAAGAATGAACCAATCAACGACGATAAAACAATAACACCAACAACCTCCTCAATAGTCCAAGAGTTAGCCTCTTCACAAGCAAAGTCATACAGACTGAAAATCACCACCACACCCATCATACTGGCAAGAACAACACTAGTAGTATTCCAATGCAAATCCATAACACTAACAACCACCTCAAGAAACCAATATCTGGCCTCATCATTGCCAAAGACAACCAAACTGATAATCATCACCACTCTCTTCACATTAACAAAAGAAAAGCCAAAAAACTTCAAATCCTTCAAATCTTTAACCAATAAGACTTGATCTTCAAAGAGCAACTGAAAAACAAGCAACCAAACAACCATCTTGTCATTACAAATATCAGCCAACAACCTCCTCAACATAGTCAATCCACGAGCAGACCCTTTAGACGATCCAAACAATGTTGATAAAGCAAAAACAATAGTTCTAACATAAATAGGCCAAATTATGGAATCAAGAAAATCCATAACCCAAAGCAATCCCGAACTCCAGTTAACGTACATAAGCAAGAAATTTACCCCAGCATTGCCACTAGAACAATCCAAAATAAGAACAGAAGAGCAAGCAATCACTACCAGGATTGCCATAGATCTTTCACCAAAAACTTTCAAGAAATCAAGCGCAAAATTGGACTTGAACAATATTCTCATCAAAGAACCTTCGCAACTCAAATCACTCAGGATTACTAAGATAATCTCTACCAAGATCGATAAAAAGCCAAGATCATCTCGTCTCAGGAATTGTTCCGCCAAAATTGATTTCAAATCGATCACCCTCGCAAAAATAAGCTGAAGGAAAACCTCAGGCCGATGAAGATCCACTAAACTCCAAAGTATCGCCAATACGCCAAGATCATAATGATCTGACAAAAGAGCCAAGAGCGTCGAGATCATTCTCCGCTCTTCTCCGCTCATCCTGTTCTTCTTTCCGTCAAGAATGACAGAGACGCACCAAGGAACTCTGTCGGCCATATAAGGCTGACGGAGAACCACTTATCGCCTACATTTCATCAAAACCACTCTTCTCCGCTTGCTCAGCTCTCCTTCTCCGCTACTCACTCAATTCTTATCGAACTTGAACATAAGAATTGATTTTTTTTAATCAAGTGTGCTCTTGAGTACAGTTACGATTTAATCAACCTTAAGAGTTTTCTCATTTGGGATACCTTTATCCACATAAAAAAATAGAACTTTAAGGTAACCACATTCCATTTAAGAAAAATCTATAGGTCAAAAATTCAATCAAACATCCATTGAACCTAATGGGCCTATATAGTGCATTGATTAAAAATAATATTCACTACTCTACTGTAGTGCCACATACATCTTTTGAAGACCATAATTATATAGGAGTTAAGGAGATAAAAAAGTTAAGCTTGAGACTAAGTAAATAATGTTATAAAAACTATATTATTTAACAACTCATTTCCAAAGGCTCCTACATATGGAGGAGTAATGGAAGAGGGAAGAGAGTAATTAGAGTATGGAGAAGTAGTTAGGTGGTGCCTACAATAAACCTAACAATTATAAATTTAGGTGATACATTGAGTGGTGGAGGGAATGGAGGAGCATAAGGCATTCTAGAATGAGGAAAAGGTGTAGTAGGATGAAGATAAGGAGGTGGTGGGTGGGGAAAATTAAAATGTGCAACATGATTTGGTTTATGTTACTTTAGTCAAGTCTGCATAGCTAATATGTTGAAAACTTGTTCAATCTAGAATAGGTCGTTAAACCTAATCTAATGTCCCAAGGCTTACCAAGAGAGCGGGGGGGGGGTTGAATTGGTAATTTTAAATTATTAACACTCTTGGATTAAATAAGTGAGAAACTGATTAATGATTCATAGAATGTTGATTTTTAAAATAATTTTTCAACTTCAGAAAAATAAACTTTTAAAAATTAATACAAAAATATTTGGAATCATCAAAAACATACAAGTTGCAAGAATATCAAACATGCAAAACTAAATAGCAACTATCTCAACAGCTAAACATTATACCTACTCAGAAGTCAAATAGATACTTCTTTATCGATTTTCTAAGGGAAAGGATTTTTACATTCTTATCCAAACACATCATAAGGAATCTTAAACTCATCTCAAAGCATAAAAGGAGCATTTACGTATCATTTTAAATATGAAACTAAACAAATGTACAAAATTATAAATTTATTTCACATAATTCTTTCACTACCTTAGAAAGAAACTAAGATAGGGTTTATTTTTTACTAGGTTTTAGACTCCCTATAGAGGCAACCCTTTGATATTGAATTATGTTATTCCAAGGATATTCCTTCTATTATGGGAGGGGATTTTAATTGTATTTTGGCTAAAGGTGATAAGAAGTGTGGAAGGAGGTTTATTTTTTTCCAAGGCACTAAGGAGATGCAATCATTTTTTATAAATAATGATTTTCATGAAACCTATTTTTTGGGTCATATATTCACTTGGTGCAATAACAAGGTTGGTGGATCTCGTATTTTGGATAGATTGGATAGGTCTTATTTGAATTCCTCAGCATTGGTTTCTTCTCAGTTGATGGTGGTGCGTCATCTATGGAGTATTTATTTAGACCATTGTCCTATTATACTGAATCTTTTGTATTAAATTCCTAAAGCCAAAAGAGTACTTAGATTTAAGGATATTTGGACGTCTTACCATGCTTATGTTGCTATTGTGTGTAAAGCCTAGAATAAAAAAGCTTATGGAAGCTATTCTAAAATCCTCAATACTAAATTTAAAAGAACTTTGATGCCATTATACTTTTGGAGTAAAGCTAAACTTAAAGATCTTTCTGAATTGAAAGATGGTCATAAGAAGGAAATTCTGGAACTACAAATAGAAGAAGAGAGTAATGGAGGGTTGTCGGATGAGAAGATTGTGCTGCTCAGATCAAAGGAGAATGAACTCAATAGTACTTTGGCTTGGTTAAATACTTGGTGGAGGTAATGGGCTAAAGTTAATTGGCTATGAGATAGAGATAATATACCAAATGTTTTCATTCTTATGCTAAAGGAAGAATGAACTTGAATTGGATTTTGATGATTAAAGATGGTAATGGGTAGGAGATTGAAGACCCAAAACAAACTGAGGAAATCTTCTTCAATTTTTTTATTAATAAATGGTGTGAGAGGAATTATATTTTTTATGGCTGGCCTTCCAATTTTTCCATCTTGGATGACAAAGATAGGATGTTGCTGGAGGCAGAGCTTTCTTGGGAGGAAGTTATTGGACTTGTGGGTGATACCAGGGGGAATAAATCCCCAGATAATGATGGTATCTCTTACTTTTTCATCAACAATTATTGGTCTATTATTAAAAATGACATTTGGAATGCTATCTATCATATTTTTATACGGGTTCTATGGATGTGGGTTGGAAATAAACGATTGTTGTGCATATCCCTAAAGTTGAAAATCCTTCAACACCTGCTCATTTCAGGCAAATTAGTTTGTGAAAGTCTTTTTATAAGTTAGTGGCTAAAATTATTCTTAATAGAATGTATGGTATGACGCCTAAGTTTATTTCAAAAGAATAAGTAGCATTTTTTATGGGAATGTCTATTTTAGAACATGTTTTGATGGCTCATTAAATTATTTCATAGATTTAGAATGTCTAAATCTACTAAAGGCTTGGTTTCCTTCAAGATCAATAAGGAGCAAGCTTATGATAGTATGGGTTTGTCTATTCTGGATCAAATCTTGAGGTATTTCAGTTTTCCCTTGAAATTTTCTAAATTGATTATGGAATGTGTGGTGGATGCTACGTTTTATGTATTGATTAATGGGAATTATTCCAAGTGGATAATGGAAAAGAGTGGATTCCACCAAAGTTTTCCACTTTCTCCATTTATGTTATTTTTGTATTCTCAACTATTATCTAATTTGTTGATTCTAAAAGGTGACAATGTTGGTATCAAATTTCATCCAGATATTACGAGAACTTCCCATTTACTTTATGCAGATGATATTGTCATCTTTTATGATGCATGTATTTAAATGATTAAGGAGGTTAGGAAGATCCTTATGGGTTTCTGTGATTGTATGGATCAAAGTATTAATTATCAAAAATATGTTGCTCTTTTTTGTAAAGCTATTAAGAAAAGGAAGAGGAGAATTATAGCCCGATTAATGGGTCTTAGACTTGTTAAAGAGATGATTTATTTGAGGGTGAAGATTGAACTAAGAGTCTTGTTCGTGTTGTTTTTCATGGTATTTTAGAGAAATCCTTGGGAAAACTAAATGCCTGGGGAAACAAATTTATTTCCTTTCAGGGGAAAAACATTCTTCTGAAATCTGTTATTTTATCTTTTCCAATTTTTCAATGCACACATTTTATTATCTCTAAGAGTATTCTTTGTGATATTGATAAAATTTGTAGGAACTTTTTATGGCATAAATAGGATGGGAAGAATGGTATTCATTATGTTACTTGGGATGTCTTATATAAACCAATTAATATGGGTGGACGTGGTTTATATTCTTGTATGGATAGATTGGATCCTGTGAGAGTGAAATTGACTTGGAATAATCTCACTAATAAAGAATCTTTGTTCTATAAGATATTGTCTATTAGATACAGATCGAGAATTGCAAACTCTAGTATAGATATTGGATAAGAGTTTGATTAAATGGCCAACTTTTGTTTCGATTAATGGTTATTCTGAACTAATGGTGGAAAATTTCATTATGAATGGAGGTTGGAACATTGAAGTCCTTCAAAGTTATTTTGGGGAGGATCTGATTTTGCTTATCTTTAATACAAAAAATCATTCTGATATGGCTGAAGATCAAGTGGAACTGATGAAGCAGAATTTTGGTAAGATAATTTCTGCTCTTGCTTTTGATGCTTTGGTATGTTATAAACCTGAGAAGTATTATTGTGGGTGGATTAAAAATCTTAAACTTAATCCTCGTGTGGAAAATTTATGGTGGAGGATTTTTCATAATGCACTTCCTACGTTTCAATTTCTTGTACATAGGAAATTGAAAGATAATAACACATGTCCTAGAGGTTGTTTGAATGTTGAGGATTTTGACCATGTGGTTCTGAGGTGTTTAAAATTAGTTCAGATCCTTTTAATATTGAATATATGGGGGTTTGTAATTCAAATATTTCAATCATTTTTTTATTGTTGTGGATGGCTGGAACGGGTTGCTATAATCAATGTTTTTTTTTTGGAAGAGCCTACTGCACGGAAATTTTCTTTTCTTGGAAGTAAAGAAGCAAAGAAGTTTATGGTGATAAAGAAGAAAGTATCTTGTTTATTGCATAAAACACTATTATTATTTCTTCTATCTTTTCTACTAATGTAAAATTGAGTATATGGGATGCTAGTAGTCATTCGGGTTGTTAAAGAAATCTTGGCATCCTCCCCCTCCCGATTGGATCAAAGTGAATGTGGATGTTTGTTTGCTTTCTTCCTACAAGGTTAATATTGGAGAGGTTTTAGAGACTATAAAGGGAGAATTATTTTTGCATTTGGATTTAGTGGAATTCATTGGTATGTATGTCAATTCAAGTTGCCCGCTATTCAATCCTGGATCAGTTCATGCAAAGAAGGATGTTAGAATATAAAGGCATCATTGTTGAAGGAGATAATGCTAATGTCGTCAAGTTTCTTCAAAATACATCAAGAAATTTTAAGGGTTGTGTTGTTCAGAATTAGTTGGAAGATCATAATAGCCTTAGAGATTTTCATTTTATTATTTCTAATTTTGTAGATTTGGGTTGTAATAAGTAAGCCAATTTTTGTGCTAAGATTGCTCTTAATTATGATTTTATTTAGGATGATATTAGTTTGGATAATATTCCTCCTTCCTTATATCTTTTGTTAAAGGAAGAATATGATTCTACTTGTAGTTTGTAATTGCTTTCTTTTTTAATAATATTGCTCTTGGATCTTACAAAAAAAAAAAAAAAGAGCCAACCCTTTATAGTTAATTACATCCTAGGATAAGTCTTGGAAATACTCTTGGTTAAAGTGGAGGGTAGACTTTTTGAAATTTATAAATATTTAATTAAGTATTTGAGTTTGAAAATCTTAAGCATTGGTTTAGTTTTATATTGATATTTAGAATTTATTTATTTAGAGAGATGTGTATACAATTTGGACTTATACAAGCCTGAAGTGGGTTACAAGCTAACATCCTAGAAGTAACCAATTACATTATAAATACAAGATAAAATGGCTCTATATCTAAGGAAATAAGGATTTTTAGTTTAGGATTTAATTAAGAATCTTTAATATGCATATATACCAATCTAGCGTAGCTTTGACTCAAAGACATCCAATTCTCTAAATTTAACTTTTAGTTAACACTAAACTTCTAAAATTATATGTTTGATTTTTTTTTTTGAAATTTTGATAGCACAATAGTCCTAAAAAATAAGAAAACTAGGGCAACCCTATCGCTTAGGCCCCCCATACCTTGTTATTTGCTTGTGTGCATTAGTTTAATGTATGTTATAGAAATTTTAAATGCAAGAATGTTTGAATATCATGGTAAATGTGTTCATTATATTGAACTACTACCACATTATTCTAGAACTAGCATACATATTTCTATAAAGTCATGAACATGCACACTTGAAAAAACTTTGAAAAGGCTACCCTCTAATATAAATCTAGCACCCACATTAATGAAATGCATCAAATTGGAAGTAATATATGAAAGAACAATATATAAAAAAATCATTTATTAATTTATTTTTAATGCAGAATACAAATTAGGCTCTACTAAAAAATAAGATGAAGAAGCCCTGCCACAACAAATTTTTCTCATCTCATTATTGCCAGAGGTCTGAACCCAACAATAAAGCTTTACTCCTAGTTTTCAATTCCTTCAACTTCACTTTAAGGTTTAAATGCAATTCTCCACTATGCTTTGCCTTGGTGATTTAATCATTGAATCCAAAATAAATTATTTGATAATCTCCATTGATGCTCACTTGAATGGCTACTCAACCACTAATAATCTCCTAATGGTTATTAATGATCTAAATATTTTAATTTCTAAACTCTTTAATTAATGCTAAACTTCAATCCTAAATCAAAGAAAAATCTAAATGAAGCTTAAAACTCTAAACCTTAAAAACTAATATTCAACCCATAAAGTCTACTTAACCATGTTGGAGGCCTCTTTTTTCTTCTAAAAAAATACATAAAGCATTGTCCAATCCTGCAAGACCTTCAAATATTTATATCCCATGTCACTGGCATGGCATTATATTGCAAACTATCATGAGAATATTTAGAAATTCATTAAGCTTATTTTTCTTCATAATTATTTTCATTTCAAACCTCTTAAACCCTTGGTGAACCGTGGTTGACCAAGAACCCTAACACTAACTTTTTAAATAATCATTCATGGCTCAGTCATGTTTTAACCCAAGATCACTTCAAACAAACTCTAAATCGCAATTATAGTGAATTGAATCTAAAGACACTCCTGGTTATGCCTAGTTGACCAACTCAACCTTTGTTAACTAAATTCCCCCTTTAATCCTAGAAATTATATTTCATGCATATGGACTTCACTGTTGTATAAAATCTTCTCCAACAAGTATTAAATATCATTTGGAATGGGTTAGACCCAACCCTAACACTTTGTCTAACATGTTTGACCATGTCTACAATGGTTTACCAAACAAGCCTTAAAACTTTTGAAAATAAAATTTCAAATTTATTGAAACCCATGGGGATTGTTTACTTGGTCCCTATGGATCAACCAAAAGAGGTTCAAACCATGAGACTATTTAGGCTAGTTACATTGCTTAATCTAGGTGAACCTATAGGGATTTTCTTGAGCCAAATTACAAACCTTATATAATTAAATTAGATAAACACTTGCATCAGATGTCTAACGACCCTTTGATGAAACAAAACTATCCTAGCCCATGGATTAACCTAGGTTAACAAATTAAATTGATCCAAACCATTAAAAACAAAAAAGTCTTGGGCCCTTTCAATACCCAGCCCAAACTAAATCCAATAAATTATTAAACTATATTCTCAAATATTCATTATACTTATCCTAATTATTGCAGCAATGTGGATAGTTAAGTGGTAAGATTCTTTAAAATAACATATATATAGTCATTTGTTTAGTTATAACTTTCTAAAAAAAATAAAACATATGGGATCTAACTTCTTGGGTGAGTTTTTTTAGCTCCTATTAGATAATCCCCAATTGAAATGGTGGTTAAACATGTGATGAGGTGGCAAGGAATTTAAATTATTAAGTATTTTAACTCCCTTATAACTAACCTCTTATTTTTTGAATCAAGGGTTCAATCTTTTGATTGAATTACCTCCCTAAAGCTCCCCATAATCTCCCTAAACCTTCCAAGCCCTATAATCCATTGGGTGGTGAGTCCCAAGGGTGATCAAGAGTGTAATCCTTCAAGGCTTATAAACTTCTAATCAAAATCTTCTCCAAAAGTCCTCATCAAAGATCAAGAGAAGCACCCAATGAATCCATGGACACCTAAATAAAACATTTTCATCAACTAATTTGAGGTAAATCTCTTTTTTTTTTTATCATTGTGCTCTACTCTCCCTTGGAAATTCATGGGCAATTTAGGGCTTCCATTCAGAAGCTTGAATTCGGTCGGTTGTTCTCGGTCCTCTGGCTTTCTGGTTTGGCTTCTCGCTTCATATTTGTAATAGTTGGCTTTCATTTGATCTTTTCACAATTTTTGTCTAAGGTTTTCCTTTGCCTTTTGCTTTGGGAGATGACGACTTCATCTTCATCAATTCCCCCAATAGCTTCCATCCCTGATGGCTATTCTAGGTCCTTCAAGGATGTTATTTTTTTCTCCTCTTCTTTGGCTCCTAAGCTCAACTTTATGCATTCCACATTTAAGGGTTGTCTGGCTTTATGTTTGATGATTAGGTTCTATCTCAGTTAGCAGCTCCATTTGCTCTTACTCTAGTTGGTAAATTTCTCTTACGTCACCCTAATTTGGATATCTTATGTAAATTTTTTGTTAGCTTGAAATCATCTGGTTCTTTTCACATCAGTTTGCTGGATCCTCATCATGTTGCAATCCAATTAACAAATGATCTTGATTATAGTCGTATCTTTGCGAGAAGGTCCTAATATATTCAAGCTTGTCAAAAGCATCTTCTCAAATGGACGCCTAACTTTGATGTGAGGAAAGATTCGCCTATTGCGCTTATTTGGATTTCTTTCTCTAACTTAAGATTGCATTTTTTAATTCACAAATCTTGTTTGGCCTTGCTTCAATTTTTTTGACACCATTACAAACAGATCAGGCAACTAATTCCATATCTCATCCCTGTGTGGCTCAAGCTCTTGTGGAACTTCATGTTTCTAAGAAGCACTAGACTGATGTTTGGCTAGTTTCTGAGCTAAATGGTTACTTCCAAAAAATGGATTTTGAAAACCTGCCCATTTTTTGCTCTCACTGTAAAATGCATGGCCATGATTTTAGTGAATGCTTAAGGTTGCATCCCAACCTTAGCAAAGATAAAGTTGTGACCAAACAATCTCAATGAAATGATGATCCTCTTATTGAGAATGATAATTTGCTTTCTGTTGAGATTGAAGGAAATACTTCTAAGTTGGGTGTTGCGCCTATACCTTTGGTTGTTGCTCCTTTACCATTACTAAATGACCCTGCCCCCCTCCAAAAATCTTTGATCCTTTCGAATCCGTCCAGTGTGGTTGTTCCTCTTGTTGTGCAGCCTAATGCTATTAATATAATGGTTTGTTGTCCTAGTGATTGTGACAACTTAGAAAACCAAGGGTTAACGGGTCCTTTTTCTCTAAATGTTCTAAACTCTGATTTGCCTGTTATGGATTATTTATTAAATACTAACAAATTTGCTAATGTTGATGATTTTCTTTATTCTTCTCATAATTAGGAAGATGTTATTAAAAATGTTGGGAATAATTTTTATAACAATTTTGGGTCTAATGAAAGGCCTTGGTTGAAAAAGAAAATGTTGAACTTGGTCTGAATTGTAATGTGATTGAGGATGTTGATTAGCTGGAGGAAGGTGAGCTTCCTCAAATGAGTAAGAAAAATATGTGATTGCTAACTGTAAGTCTCCTTCTACCTCTCTGCATAATTATGATGCTCTTACTGATACTGAGGAATTATAATTTTTGTTAAGTGTTTTTCTAAAGATGGCAATGACATTAGCTTTATTAAAGTTCAAAATAAACGTGGTAGGAAGAGCAAGAACCTTGTTTTACAATCAGGTAGAAACACCCATTCACATACTAGTCATTAATGTAATGCAACCAGTTACTAATAATTTAATTATATAAATGATTATTTTTTCTTGGACATCAACTTTTAGCTAGGTAGTAAATCCACAAAAATGTCTTACTTTAATGCAATGATTGAGGTTTAGTAGGTTACTTTGAGTAGGAAAAGACTCTTGATAATGTCCAAGAGAAATTTTTTTATCATTATTACCAAAATAAAAATACGGCATACAAAGCATTGTTGAATTTTTCATCAAGCTAAAATCAACAAAAAATAGAGTTAAATAATTGCAATTACTATTGACCAAGTTTTATTGGTCTAATGTTAACTTATATTTTATAATTAGAATGCCCATTATATAATGATATAAGGAATCAATCTTTTTAGTAGTAAACCACTTCTTAAAAAACCACACTTTTTTTCATATACTTAGACTAATGATGCCACCCATTACATAGAGCAATATTTCTATAGCATTATTTATTTCAATGTCTTCATTACACTATTACTTTTAAGAATGTTGTTAAGTTTTACATATACATTTGAAAAACATGATGGAGTAACATGGGAACTTGAATTCAATATAATTATACCAAGCAAACATAGATCAAAAAGAAAATAGAGAAAGAACAATACCTTGGAGAATTTATCAAGGTGCTTTATAGTTTTTTCAAGATTCAATCCCCAATCTGATTTCTTCGGTATACTGTGCAGCTTGTGAAGAAATTCTATGACATTTTTATTGTCTCCTTCAACTATAATTCCTCCAATATTATTGAATCTGTCACTTATAATTCCTGTAATTGCTGAAGCCGGTGACAGCTCCAACTGGGCAATGTCCCAATGTGTTTTCTTTATCCCAAATGCAAGAAGAAGTATGTAATTTATCATGGTGCTTCTAGGTTTAGCATGGATGTAAATATATCACACCTATTAATTAAGCTTATGTCCATGCCTTCAAAAAATTAGTTCAGCATAGTTCTAGATAAGTACAATATAAAAATTTAGCAACATAAAAAATAAGCTCATGATATGTTGTAGAAAAAAAATCTAATTAATAATTGAATGACAATAAATTTGTAACACGGTCACTTATAAGAAGGGTGATATGAAAAATTTGGATATGATAAATCCACTAAATTAGTTGGTTAAAAGTTCTATATAAGTATGATAGGTTTACTATTAATCCTTTTGGATAGAAAACATGACATCATAGTTATTGCATGTTTTTTATGCTTCATTTTTAGTCTAATTCTAAGGAATCACAACTTAAGTTGGATTTGTGGTATCCAAAATATTTTATATCTTGTGACATTGTTTCGTATTTTGATGTAGAATTTGCCATATGTAGATTGATTAAAAAATCACCTAAATAATTTATTTGCATAAAGTAAATATTAATATAGATTTTTTTAAAAAAATATACTACATATTTATACAAAACATAATTGAAGAATGATTTTGTATTTTGAGGCATAAGCTTTGCATGTTAGAATCTAATCTATAGTTTATGTTTTCACTTAACTTAGATTTTTAAAAAATTTTATTTTACCAATAGATAGAAAATAGTATATGTTGGTTGATATAATTTATATCACACACATGTTTAATCAGTAAAAGTGAGTACAATTGTCTTTTTTATTGAATTTAATTCAAAAATACAATATAATGTTAGTATAAACCTTTATTAGTATCTAATATCAGTATAGTTTAGTCATTATTATAAAGGAGGGCATTATTAGCCCCATGACACTCAAGGTTTTTTATTTCATTTTAATGTTGATAAATATATGATTTTATGTTCTATGATATGAAATAGGTGTTTTAAGAAGACTAGAAATATAACAAGCTCAACTCAAGATAATAAAAACATATATTATACAGCTACATTTCTAATAATAAAATATGCATTTGTTTTCAAAGGGACCTAATTGAAAATGCATTTGTTTCCCTACGTACGAGTACTTATAAGTATCCATAGCTCATCATAGGCATCACACCGGGTTTTCATCCCACCACCTTAAGAAAAATATGTATATGCAGTTTTCTAGTGCACAATGAACAATAAAAGTAGGAATTTTGTTGATTACCCACTTCATCATAGGCGCTGCACTAAGTCCTCTTCTCACTTTGCTAAGAAAAGCATGTATAGGCAATTTTTCGGTGGGTCATGAACTTCGAGACCGGGCTCTCTAAGTTTAGAACTTATACCTTGCCGATGGTTGGTGACCACGGGGTGGAGGGCACAAAAACTGTTGACAATTTTTCTCTTTTCGCTTGTGGCTTTGGATTTGGCAATATGAATCAAGGTTGTAGTTCAGGTGGGGCTTCATTTGGGTATTGGGCAGAGGAAAAAGGCATGATTTTTCTAGGTAAGGCTTTAATCAGGCCTTAATCAGAGATAGGTATGGAGATCAAGAGATAGACGAGTGTTGGCTATTGGATGAGTGGAAGCAGTTGGCTACAGGTAAGAGTTTGAACTAGTTTTGGGTAGGATAGAGGGGAAGAGGTTGGACTGGGGGTCTTCGATTGAATGGGTTGGAGCTTATGGTAGAGGAATACAATTGGGAGCTTTGGTATGGAAGATTTGAGCATGAAAAGATTAATCAGATATGGAGCTTGCGACAAAGAAATGAAAAGAAAATGAAAGAGAGGAAGCAACGAAGCATAGCCTTCTTGTTTCTTTTAATTACAGTCGAAGAAGAGTCAAGACAAAGCATGGGATCAAGGACTACAAATGGCATCGTTTGCATCGGGTATGGCATGTAGATTTGAGCAGGGATTCGGGATGATCCTTGGATTTCATCAAGTATGTATGTATTTTATTTATTTATTTCTTTTTATTTCTTTTAGTTTCTTGAGTAGAGGTCAACAAATGCCCCCAACAATTGCTTTTCATGACTAGAGTAAACCACATTTATTATATGTTGATTGACTATATGAATCTCCAAATATTTTCTCTTGATGTCACACATGCTTTCATTTAGCAGATCTCCAAAAGCTTATTTGGATGTCATGCTATGATCTTTATTATGTAGATCTCCAAGAGTTTATCTTTGTGCCCTTAGAGATCTTTATCTGCACTTGTAATCTTACGTATAGTTGATATGTTTTCTCTTGGTCAAGTAGAGATTTATGGGATAATGATAGAGTACTTCATACTCAGATCCCTAGGGTGTTACTTTATAAATTGATGATAATATAAATATTAAATCCTTATTTGTTCTCTTTTGACATCAACATCACTTTAGTTTGCATCCATTTTGCATATGCTCAACATTCTACATTGTCAAGATCATATAAGAACGTGATATTTCTTTTATATAATCACTTGTATCGCTCAAAATTTATCCAAACTTTGCAGATTCATTAGCTAGTGGGACATTACTTCCCAAATGTGGATTGTATATTGCCTAAATTATACTTTTTGCTGATGGCACATCTAGTTTACGGAGGATCTTTCATTCATCCCTCCTTTAGTTGCATTTTGGCAAGAAATTTTAAATATTTATTTAGAGATCTCTAGAGGTGGCATGATGTAAACCCAAAAAGAAATTTAAAACGCCGCCATCATTAATTTTAATTACCCTAGCCTTTAGGGTCACTTGTAGATGTCATCCAAGGTACTTCTTTCTATAACTTTAGCTTGAATGATGAGATTTTGGTTCATTCTACCTTGTGCTTTATGCTTCTGACATAATTAAAAGATTATCTGAGTCATATTTATTAACTTGTTAGGAGATTTGTTTGCCTTCTGCCCTATGCTTCTTACTTTGGTAAGCTTTATGAAGGAGTATATATTGGTGACCTAACCCTTTAGGTTTGTAAAAAATTGATGGAGAGAAGTCATCAGTTCAAAGCATTATGCATAACAAACTAATTGATGATAATAAAATCCTCTTAGTTCAGCCTTAGGCTACATATAAACTTTAGGATATTTTCTTCGATCCTTTGCTCTGTGTTTTAGAGGACTTATTGAAAAAAAAATTCTGTGATCCTCTCTTGATGCTTTATGGATTTGTCAAAGGTTTAATATGTTTTGGATTTAATTGATAGTACCAAATGTAGGTAGTATCTTGGCTTGCTGTGTTATGTATGAAAGAATATTTGTATTAGTAATTTTAAATATTTATTCTAGTATCTTGGCTTGCAGTGTTATATCAACCCGAATAAATATTTAAAATTCTCTTATCTCATAGGGAAATTTGAGAATATAATAAATTTAAATTTTTGATATTTTAAATATTTATTTAGTGATCTCGATGCGTAACACAATGAAAACCCAAATAAATATTTAAGATATCCCTTATCTTGTAGGGAAGTTTTGGTAGGCTTTGTATTTTGGGATTTTAAATATTTATTTGAGGATTTTGACATGTAGTGCAATGTCGGCCCGAATAAATATTTAAAATGCCCCCATTCTTCTTTGAAATTTTGTGGGAAATGCATTCTTGAAATATAAGAGAATTTTAAAATTTAAAATGTATATGCTAATAAACATGTAAGAAATATATAGCACATTAAACATAGCATTTTTTCATGCAATTATATGCATGGTACTTCTTCAAGTATCAACCATTGATTGATAGAAAAGGCCTCTTATCATTGAGATCAATCAATCAATAGGCTCCTCCTTAATACACCTTCTCAATGATGAAGGGATCTTACCAATTTGATATGAATTTGCCACAAATTTTTTTAGTGTGGAATGATTGGCCTTCTCAGCATGAGAACCAATTCTCACCATTCAAATACATAATTTTATCATTCTTTCTCAGGCATTTTGTACCAGAGTGAGATCATACTGAATTGCTATTCAAAGTGACAGCAATTTAAAATCCAGCGATAGTATTACTTCAATTCTAAACACCAATGAATAAAGAGTGGCTTTGATTAGCATTTTATAGGTTGTACCGTATGCCCATATCACCTTCTCTATTTTAGTATTCCATTCTCTTTTATTCTAGGTGAGAATTTTCTTCAACATTTTCACTAATATCTTGTTGAAGGCCTCCACTAAGTCATTTGCTCTGGAGTTGTATACAGATGAATATTTCCAATCAATCTTGTGTATGCCAACATATATATAATTTTTTTTACTTTTGAAAGTCATATCATTATCTGATATTTTGCTATGTGGCACACCAAATCTATAAACAACATCATGTATAAAGAAATTAATGATGTGCTCAGACTTGACTTCTTTGAATGGAGCCATTTCTACCCACTTAGAAAAGTAGTCGGTTGCTGCAAACATGAAGTTGTGTCTAGCCAATGATGATTTATTTATCAGTCTGATTATATCTATGCCCCATCATTAAAAGGCTTAGGATACTACCGTTAGATACAGTGGATTTGGTGGTTGATGTATATCATCACCATGGTTCTAACATTTATTGTACCTCATGGGGTGGTCGATGAACAATAGTAACCTATCCTTTTGATTTTAGAAGCTATATTGGGACATGACTGGTGTGAACCCCAAAGTCCTTTATGAACTTCTACTGCCACTCTATTAGCTTCTTTGGTCCCCAAGCATCTTAGCCATATCTAATTAAAAGCTTATTGATATAATGTGTCTTTTACAAATGCATATAGCAATGATCTTCTTCAAAATTACATAGATAGGGATTTTTCTGTTGGTAGTTTGCTTTCTTTGAAATAGTCAATGAATGGTTGTCTCAAATTGTCTTCTTCCTCAATATTTAAGCAATGTAGCCATGACTCTAAGCATGTACTGGTTTTACATCTCTTGACTACATGGCATTCTTCTTGTTAATTTTCAATAATAATTTGTGGATCAATCAGGGATGTATTCTGCTGGATTGAATCTTGTATTCCCTTCAACTTGTAGGAATTACAAGATTGCTGCGATTAAAACCCGATGACTATGAACCATAATTGGTATAGGCTCTTCTTCATCTATATTCTCTACATCCTTGACTAATTTGGCCGGACAATCTACTCTATTATTTTTGACCTCAAGGAACTTGCGCTATCCTAACATTTGGCATTTATTTTAAAAGATCAAGAGTATGCTGGTTGAGCCAATTCAAGTTTGTAAATCTTGAAAATGCCTAGAACTTGATTTATCTCAAGCTGCAAATCTTCGAAGATTTTGGATTCTGACATTAATTATAATTTTTGGTCATGCTATTAGAGCATCATATTCACCATCATTATTTGTTTGAGGCTTAATTAAATAGAATGAAAATCATGTCTCTCTCAGACAATATAAAATTTATACTGATGCGAGCTTGGGCTCTTATATTTAGAGGTTGAGCAGGTTTAATCAACGATGCCCTGTCAAAATACATCTCCCAAAATTATAGTTTCTCATTTTCCTTGACTTGCATGATTTGTTCGTCAGGAAAATCATTATTTAGTGGAGAATCTAACAGGATAGCATATGCAATGAGAAAATATACTAAGGCTAATCCTTTAATTACTATTTATGGCATTTACGTGATATCTAACTATAATAGTAGTATCGCCCGCCTAGCTAAGTGACCAGTCAATGCTTGTCTTATCATCAATAACTTCAACGGTTCAATCTTTGATATCAAAGTGATTTTATGAGAGAGCATATAATGACAGAGTTTTTGAACTGCAAAAAACATTGCCAGAAAATGCTTCTCAATTGGGAAATAGGGGATTTGTTCTCTGATCAATATCCAGGTGATATAGTATAGCATATTTTCCTTTCCTTCTTTATTAAGTTGGGCCAATAATACTCTAAGGGAATCTTCTAGTGATGTCATGTACAATATAAGAGGCTACCCCAAAATTGACACTATACAAATGGAAGGATTTAATAGGTACCTCTTAATACTGTCAAAGGCCTCCTAATATTCTACATTATATTTGAAGTGAACATCTTTCTTCATTAGCTTTGAAAAAGGTTCGCACCTAATTGACAAATTTTATATGAATCACTAGATGAAAGCTAATTATCCTTCCAAATATTGAAGTTAACAGGGGTTTGTGGGCGACGACAACTCCATGATTGCTTTGATTTTATTGGGGTCAATCTCACTTCCTTAATGTCAAATGATATATCCCAAGAATTTACTGAAGGAGACCCCGAATACATATTTGAGGGGGGTCATCTTCAGATCAAAATTTCTAATTCACTAAAATATAATACTCAGTTCATTTAAATAATATTTTTGGTTAATTTTATTGATTATGAGATAATGTACTTAGCACTCAACCTTCTGATATATTAACTCATCAAAAATATGCATCATTCCTTGCTGAAAGGTGGCACCAGTATTCTTTAGACCAAAGGACCCTATAGCACAAAATGTCAATCAATGTTCTAAACGATATATGCTTCACATTTCAGGCACCATCTTGATCTTGTTGTAGCCCGATGATTCATCCATAAAGTCAATATAGACATGAATCTATCCATTTTTCTTTTTCACAGGGACAATATTAGTGATCCAATCAGCATAATTTTCTTCTTGGATGAGGCCCACCTCTATGAGCTTCTTGCTTTTGGCAACCACTTGTTTATCAAACTCTAATTTCATTCTTCTTAGAGCTTGTTTAAAAGATATCATATTTGGTTGATGACCAATCTATGAATAGCTATATTAGGGGATAAGTTATGCATCTCATCATTTGTTTAAACAAAGTAGTCCCTGAATTCATAGGGGAGCTCTTTTATTTCCTCTACTTGGCATTCTGGCACAAGGACACTGATGAAGGTAAGGCGATGATCTTCTTCAGTCTGAGAGGATATAGTTTAAAAGTGATGGGATTTCTTGGAAGATTCTTCAAAATGTTAACTATCAAGAATATTGTATATAGGGGACATCTTTGGGACCCACTTTTGATGATTTTTTAATGGCAAATCTCTAGGAGTACACCCTAGATGCCGCATATTTTTTTCTAGAGATGCTGATCTCTATATTTATTTTCCCTTATGTGAATTTCTTTTGGCGGTGGATTCATAGATATGCAACCAAGTGTCACACCCCAATGCTCACAGAATATATCTTGATTCTTTATTTGCTTTAGCATCATAATAGATGGTTACTTTTCCCTCTATTGGGACCTTTCAATGACAGACTTTTGGATATAATGACCAAGTGTAACGTCCTGATGTTCATCGTATAGAGCTTAGTATTGTCATTTTTTATTTGTTGCTACTGCGGCACTTAGATGACTTGCCAAATATGAAAAGAGAAACTAAACCCTGGCATAGTCGCCAGTGATCTGTGGGCTCCAAAAATTCAGCGCCGGCTTCCCCTGCTGCTTTTTTTTTGGAGTTTTAATAGATTAAAGTTCCGAGGTAAATTTTGGGAAGGCATATGGGTTTTTAGATAAGAGACTACCCAAAGATTTTTCCCTTATTTTGTAAGGACTTTATAATCTGAGTTATAGTTTCCTATAGGCGCAAGCCTCTATAGTTAATTGCCCCTCCCGATAATGAAAGAAAACTTTTGACTATATCTAGTCAACAATTATGGGTCTTCAGAGGAACCTGTTTGAAAATGCATTTGTTTCCCCCTTTTTCATGTACTTATAAGTATCCCCACCTTGCCATAGGTGTCACATAGGGTTCCAATCCAACCACATTGAGAAAGGCATGTATATGCATTTTTTTGGTGTGCAATGAAAGCCAAAAATAGGAATTTTGATGATTACCTTCTCCATTGTAGGCACCAAATCGGATTCCCTTTCCATTACGTTAAGAAAAGAGTGTATAAATCATTTTCTAGTCTGCAATGAATTCTGAGAGCAGGATCTCTAAGTTTAGAACTTATACCTTGTTGATGGTTGGTGACAACGTGGTGGAGGGCACAAAAATCAAGATAAGTTTTCTCTTTTCTTCTCTTTTTTTCTTTTTTTTTTCTCTTATTTTTTACTTCTTTTTTTTATTTTTCATATTTTCCTTTTCTCATTTTTTTCTTCATCATTTTTTTGTTATTTTTTTTCTCTTTCCCTTTATATAAATATATATACCAAACCTAATAATAAAACTAATTATACTAATAGTAATTAATAAAAATTTAATAAAACTAAATATATAATAACATGCTACCTAATTACATATGATATAGGAGATAGGGTAGAAAGCCAAATGAGGCATCAGGTTAGGGAAGGTTTGGCCTCATGTGAGGTGCGGCTGAACGAAGAATTCAGGTTGAATTGACTATGGAAGGTCTCCACTGGGGCCTATGGAGCTCGGTCAAGTGCAAAGCTTCGGTTAAAGAAAAGATTCGGGGTTTATGTTGAGTTCAGAGAAGGGCATATTGAGCAAGATAGCAGATTTGGCCAAAGGTTTGCGACACAGTGACAAGAGGTTTGAGGAGAAGCCCTGAGCTTGCGACATCAAATTTGTCGAGATGAATCAAAGTAGCAGTTCATGTGGTGCTTCATTTGGGTATATGGTAGAGGAAAAAAGCATAGTTTTGCTAGGTAAGGCATTGATCTGGCCTTAATCAGAGATAGGGAGGGAGATCCAGAGCTTGATGGATGTCGACTATTGGATGAGTGGAAGCAGCTGGCTATAGGTAAGATTCAAGATGAGGTTTAGCGTTAGATAGTGGGGAAGAGGTGGGACTCGAGGTTTTTGGTTGAATGGGGTTGGAGGTCATGGCAGAGGAATGTGAATGGGAGCTTCAGTTTGAATAAGTTGAGTGTGGGATCTGGAGCTTGCGACTGAGAAATGCAAAGGTTATGACAGAGAGGAAGCATCAAATCAGAGCCTTCGTGTTGCTTTCAACCACAACCAAAGAAGAGTCGAGACAAAGCATGGGATCGAGGACTGTAAATGGTGCCGTTCGTGTAGGGTATGGGACGCAGATTTGAGCAGGGATTAAGGATGGCCTTTGGATTTCAGCAGGTATGTATGTATTTTTCTTATTATTACCTTATTTCTTTTAGCTTCTTGAGTAGAGGTCAACATAAAGTTGCTTCCAATAAAAATTTGGAAACCAAATTAAGTAAGCTTGCAATTTTAGTCGGTAATAGATCCCACTAGGATCTTTACCTTGAAATACTATAGTTAATCCAAAATAAAAATAAAAAGATCTTAATGGAAATAATTTAAAGAATGGAAACAAATATATCGTAGCTAAATTAAAAAATCTAGGCAATTTTGGTCAAATACTATAAACTCAACACCATTTTGGAGATAACCTAGAATAAGGTTTAGTATGGTATAGTGCGGTTGAAGACTTCAATTTTAGCACTTATGGGAGGCAACCCACTTAATATGCTATGTATTGTGTCTTGTGCGCTAGCTATCTTGTAAGTTGTGTTATGTTTATGTTATGTTATCACATATTTCATGCATCTTTTATCATTCATACAAAAGCATGCATACTGTTTATCATTTATTATTTATTTATTTATATTTTATTGTAAATCCCCTCATGCTTTCTATAATTTTCATTAATTCTTTTATAATGATTATTTAATTAACGTTAGTAAAAATGATAATTAAAAATTATGTAAAACTATGATAATAATAAAACCCGATATCATAGTTCAAATGAATACTATTTATACCTCATAGAGTGGAAAAACTAATAATTAACTAACTTAGACCATTTATGTTATTACTTTAATTTGAAATTATAAGTTATAGCTTTATTGATTTAATTTTTTAAATAAAAATAAATAATTATAATTAAAAATTAAATATGAGTAGATTAAAATTGGAAATTAGAAGCAACCCAAATTTTGGATTAGTATTCTTATTAAATCATTGAATAAAATTCATTAAGATTGTAATAGTGTTTGAAGCAAAAATTAATATTCAAAATCATTAATTATGTATTCCATAAAATAGTAAAAAGAAAAGAACTATAAAAATAGATCTAAAAAGAAAAGAATAATAATAGAAGAAAATGAAAAGATGGGTACATTAAAAATTTTGTATCAGTTAAGCACTTATAATCTGATTACAAACTTATACTTAAATTCATTAAGGCCAAAATAAGAATACTAGTACAAATGATGGTGATCTAATATAGTTTCAATTTTAACTACTAACACAACTAATCAATAAGCTACATTATTCACTTCGAAATATTAAAATTAATAATTAAATATATAACCTCTGAATTTAAGCTAAGTAATAATAAGGATGTCAAATTAGTGTATAGTATTTTTCTAAATTAAAATTATAATCTTGTTCATTTTTACTACTTCTAGACTATAAAGTATTTTCCTATACTTAGTATTTGTAAATTGTCATTTTTTACTTTGGTTAATTATTTAATCATAAATACAAAGTTTTTTTTTTTCTTTAGGATAAGAAAGAGTTTTTTTGCTAGGGATAATTTGATAAGTGTAAATAATGTATTATTTTATGTGTTATATTTTCTGTGAAAATATGTTATTTTAATTATTTCATGTAGGAAAAATATAAAAAGACACCTAATTCTAATTAACATCTAGCTCTACAGCCTCTAATAAAATCAACACCGTAGTGCCATCATTGGCTCTGTCGGAGTGCTTCAACATTGACATGGCGGCACTGACTTCTCAATTGGACAATGTCGTAGTGCCAAAATGGTCAACTTTGTAGTTTCATATTCACTGACTTGAAGTTCTGTGATGTTGTTAAACTTATATTTGTTTAAGTTATCATGGCCCATCCTACTTCCAATAAAACTCCAAATCAAGTCCAAATCCTGAATTCAAAACCAAACCCTATGATTAAGGACCCAAGTCTAGAAACTCTTTTTGGTGATTTTTCAACCATCTTAAAATCCAGTCAAATAATTGTTTGTAAAACAAATTGATCATCAAATCTTACATGCATTTAGTCAAATCATGGATCATGATGAGGTAAATCCAATGAACCCAATGTCATCCAATTCTAACATATCAAGACATTTAAATGCCCAAAGAATAATCTATTATCTTCAATATAGGCCATTTGATAGAGTGTTTTAGATTGTGTCAATATTCATGAGGCATGTGCAACAACCCTATTTTTAAATAATATGAATTTTTAAAGTTATTAGAAGTCACATGAAGTACTACAGTGTTGTGATTTAAGGAGCAGTGGCACCGAGAAGTATTAGAGAGTGGCACCTTGGTGCCATATCTCTCTATTTTGTAGTAACTTTGGAAATGCAACCAGCGCAATGGTGTAACAACAATTCCAGTTAGTTCTAAATGTTTCATACAACATGCCAGTATGCTTGGATATTTATTGAGTGATGTTCAAAGTAAATAGGCTGAATATAATGTATCAAAAGAGGATAGACGTATACAAATCTTTCATAAATTGAAGCCAACATTGTTCAAAGGGGCTATAGATGTTAAGCCAAACAATTTCTGACAAGCTGTACAGTGGGCAAACGGGATCCACTTCTTGCATTACTGGGCCGCTGCCTCTCTCAAAGCTGCTACCACTTATTTACATCATTACAGCAACTGTTAAAGCTGTATTTCTGTAACCGCTGGTCTCCTTGAGACCTTCTATATATTCATGTAAACAGTATTGCTTAAGTATCACGTTAATGGAAGCTTCACTCCTTCCAGCTCAAACTCTTTTCTCTCTTAGTTCTTTCATGGTATCAGAGCAGTGAATAGCCTCACGACAACCAGTCACCATGGCAGATTCTGGTAGTACCTCGGATAATGCCCAGGCCTCTTTCTCTCAGCTACCAACTGCAACAACAGAAACCATCATACCACCAGCTCTTAAATTTCTCATTTCCAACCTGAAAAACCTAGTTCATGTTCATCTTAGCTCAGATAACTACCCTATATGGCGTCTCGAGACCTTAAAATTTTTTCCCGCCAATCGCTTCGACGGCCACCTCACCGGTGCTAGTAAATGCCCACCGGAATACATACCTTCTACTACCTCTGGCATCTGTCCGAACCCTCTTTACGCCTCCTGGAATTTTCTAGATCAGAATCTTTCCTCAGCATTGTGCTCCACCATCACAGCCCCAATCCTCCCATATATCCTCAACCTTTCAAGCTGCCATGAGATCTGGCTCACTCTTGAGAAGCGCCTCCAACCCTCCAACCGAAGCAGAGTTATACAACTCAAAAATGAGTTGTATAATGTCTCCATGAAGGATCTCTCCATGTCTCAATATCTCAGTCACATTAAGGCGATTGTCGATAATATCTCTGCTGCTGGTTCTACCATTGATCAAGAAGACATCATCTTCCACATTCTAAATGGGTTACCCCCAACCTATCAGTCCTTCAAGACTGCTATACGAACCCATCAATCTGGATGAACTCTATTCACTGCTCTGCAGTGAGGAGATCAACTTGATGACCGAGCACCTCAAGCTTGCTCCAACTGAAACTCAAACAATGGCATTCACGGCCTCTCGGGGACGCAACACCTATTCTCGCGACCGCGGCAGAACCTCTTCCGAAGTGCATCAATCGAATCGCAACACTCCATCTACCAGTCGTGGACGAGGTCGCTCCACACCATATCAGCGCGTTCTCTGTCAAATATGCGGTAAATCTGGGCATAGCGCATTACATTGCTGGCATCGATCTGATCATCGACAAAAGCTTTCTATTCCAACACCTCATCTGCCTCACCAGACTGGTATCTCGACTCCGGAGCCACCGCGCACATCACCGCCGACGTCTCTCAGCTCAAACAACAAAAGCCTTATGCTGGTTCGGACACTGTCTCTATTGGCGACGGGTCTTCACTCCCGATATATAACACTGGAGACGGCATTCTTCCCACCCCTTCATCTCATCGTAAGCTCCACCTCAAACGCATTCTTCATGTTCCTCATATCTCACATAACTTACTTTCAATTCATCAACTTACCAAAGATAATCGCTGTTCTGTTCTCTTTGATCCTCATGGCTATCTCATAAAGGATCTGACCACCAGTGAAGTTATTCTCCAAGGACCAAGCTCTCACGGTCTCTATCTGATCACCTTTTCTCGCAAGCCTTCAACACACATCGCAATCAACAACTCCGACATATCCAGAAAACTGTGGCATTCACGCTTAGGCCATGCTCATAATTTTGTAACCACTTCTGTTATGAAGTCTCTTCGTTTAGTTTTCCCATCTACTCCCCTCTGCTGTGTGTCTTGTAATGTGGCCAAAAGCCACAAGTTACCCTTTACCTCTCATATGAAATCTGTAACTAAACCATTTTCATTAATACACAGTGATGTATGGGGGCCTTCACCCATTGTTTCTCAAAATGGTTTCAAGTATTATGTTATTTTTGTGGATGACTATTCCAAATTTACTTGGCTTTATCTCATGAATACAAAATCTGAAATCTATCAAAAACTAATTCACTTCCTTGCTATGATTCAAACTCAGTTTAATACTTCCATCCAAACTTTAAGATCTGACAATGGAGGCGAATACATATCTACACAATTCACAAATTTCCTAGCATCTAAGGGAATCAATCATCAACTTACTTGCCCTTACACTCCGGAGCAAAATGGTGTTTCGGAACGTAAGCATCGTCACATTTTAGAGACGACACGAGCCCTCCTACATGCCGCCAATCTTCCTCTAACCTTCTGGACAGACGCACTCCTCACCTCTATCTACTTAATAAATCGCCTACCTTCCAAAAACACATATCTACCCTCCCCATATCAACTCCTAACCAAGTCAAAATACTTATCTCCAAAATTATAGTTTCCATTTTCCTCTGACTTGCCCATGATTTGTTCGTCAGGAAAATCATGATTTATGGAGAATCTAACAGATAGCATATTGAATGAGAAAATCTAACGTAAGACAATCCTTTATTACTATTTATGGATTTACGTGATATCTAACATAAATAGTTATCGCCCGCTTAGCTAAGTACCAGTCAATCTGTCTTATCATCATAACTTCAACCGCGTTCAATCTTTTGATACTAAAGTATTTTATGAGAGAGCATATAATGACATAGTTTTTGAACGCAAAAATCTATTCCAAAAATTTCAATTGGGAAATAGGATTTGTTCTATATCAATATCCAGTATATAGTATAGCAGTATTTCCTTCCTTCTTTATAAGTGGCCAATAATACTCTAAGGGAAATCTCTAGTTGATGTCATTACAATATAGAGCACCCCAAAATTTGACACTATACAAAATGAAGATTTATAGTACCTCTTAATACTGTCAAGGCCTGCCTAATATTCTACATTATATTTGAAGTGAACATCTCTCTTCATTAGCTTTGAAAAAGGTTCGCACCTAATTGACAAAATTTTTATGAATCACTAGATGAAAATAATTATCCTTCCAAATATGAAGTTTAACAGGGTTTGTGGCGACGACAACTCCATGATGCTTTATTTATTCGGGGTCAATCTCACGTCCTCTAATGTCAAATGATATATCCAAGAATTTACCTGAAGAGACCCCGAATTTACATATTTGAGGCGGTCATTCTTCAGATCAAAATTCTAATTCCACTAAAATATAATATCAGTTCATTAAATAATATTTTTGGTTAATTTTAGATTAGAGATAATGTACTTAGCACTCAACCTTCTGACTATATTAACTCACAAAAATATGCATCATTCCTTGCCGAAAGGTGGCACCGAGTGTTCTTTAGACAAAGGACCCTATAGCACAAAAATGTAATCAATGTTCTAACGATAATGCTTTTCACATTTTCAGCACCATCTTGATCTGTTGTAGCCCGATGATTCATCCATAAAAGTCAATATAGACCATAATTCTATCCATTTTTCTCTTTTTTCAAGGACAATATCTAGTGATCCAATCAGCATAATTTTCTGGATGAGCCCACCTCTATGAGCTGCTTGTTTGGCAACCACTTGTTTATCAAACTCTAATTCTTCTTCTTAGAGCTTGTTTAAAAGATATCATTATTTGGTTGATGGCCAATCTAATGAATAGCATATTAGGGATAAGTATGGGCATCTCATCATTTGTTTAAACAAGGTTAGTCCCTGAATTCATACGCAGACTCTTTTATCCCTACTTGGCATTCTGCACAGAAGACACTGATGAATAGGTAAGCGATGATCTTTTAGTCTGACGAGATATAGTTTAAAATTGATATGGGGGATTTCTTGGAAGATCTTCAAAATGTTAAAACTATCAAGATATTGTTATAATAGGGACATCTTTGGACCCCACTTTTGATGATTTTTATGGCAATCTCTAGATGTACACCTAGGATGCCCGATATTTTTTCTAGAGATGCTGATCTCTATATTTATTTCCCTTATGTGAATTTCTTTTGGGTTGGGACATAAGTATGCAACCAAGTGTCACACTCCCAAATGCTTCCAGAATATATTTGATTATTTTATTGCTTTAGCATATAATAGATGGTTACTTTTCCCTCATTGGACCTTTCAATGACAGACTTTTGAATATAAATACCAAGTTGTAACGTCTGGGTCATCTGTATAGAGCTTCTTAGTATTGTCATTTTTTATTTGTTGCTAGCTGCGAAACTTAGAATGACTGCCAAATATGAAGAGAACTAAAACCCTGCATAGTCACCAGTGATCTGTTAGGGCTCCAAAAATCAGCCCGCATTCGCCCCTGCTGCTTGTTTTTTTGAGTTTTAATAGAATTAAAGTTCCGAGCGTAAATTTCTGGAAGGCATATGGGTTTATATAAGAACTACCCAAGATTTTATCCCTTTATTTTGTAAGACTTTATAATCTGGAGTTATAGTTTCCCTATAGGCGCATAGCCTCTATAGTTAATTGCCCCTCCCGATAATGAAAAAAACTTTTGACTATATCTAGTACAACAATTATGGGTCTTCAGAGAACCTGTTTGAAAATGCATTTGTTTCCCCTTTTTCATCATGTACTTATAAGTATCCCCCACCTGCCATAGCTGCACATAGGTTTCCAATCCCACCACATGGAAAAGCATGTATATGCATTTTTTTGTGTGCAATGAAAGCCAAAAAATAGGAATTTTTGATGACTTAACTTCTCCATGTAGGCACCAATCGGCATCCTTATTCCATTACGTTAAGAAAAGATGTTATAAATCATTTTCTAGTCACGTTGCAATTGAATTTCTGGAGCAGCAGAGATCTCTAAGTTTAGAACTGTATACCTTGGTTGAATGGTTGGTGACAAACGTGGTGGAGGGCACAAAATCAAGATAATTTTCTCTTTTCTCTCTTTTTTTCTTTTTTTTTTCTCTTATTTTTACTTCTTTTTTTATTTCAGTATTTTTCCTTTTCTCATTTTCTTCATCATTTTTTGTTATTTTTTTTCTCTTTCCTCTTTATATAAATATATATACCCAAACCTACATAAATACAAACAGATTTACTAATAGTAAATTAATAAAATTTAATTAAAACTAAATATATTAATAACATGCTACCTAATTAACATTAATATATATAGGAGTAGGCAAGGTAGAAGCCAAATGGATCAGGTTAGGTAAGGTTGCCTCATTGAAGGTGCGGATGCTGAACGAAGATCAGGTGAATTGACTATGTAAGGTCCTCCACTGGGCCTATGTGAGGTCTGGTCAATGCAAAGCTTCTGTTAAAGAAAAGATTTTCGGGTTTATGTTGAGTTCAGAGAAGGGCATTAGTTGAGCAACTGGATAGCAGATTTTGCCCATGGTTTGGCATAGTGACAGGAGGTTTGAGAGAAGTCCTGAGTCTTGCACGACATCAAATTGTCGAGATGAATCAAAGTAGCAGTTCATGTGGTGCTTCATTTGGGTATATGTAGAGGGAAAAAAGCATAGTTTTGCTAGGTAAGGCATTATCTGGCGTTATCAGAGATAGAGGGGATCCAGAGCTTGCATGGATTTCGACTATTGGATGAGTGGAAGCAGCTAGCTATATAAGATTTCAAGATGAGTTTAGCGTTAGATATGGGGAAAGGGGGACTCGAGGTTTTTTTGTTGAATGGGTTGAGTCATGGCAGTAGGAATGTGAATGGGAGCTTCAGTATTGAATAAGTTGAGTGTGGGATCTGGAGCTTGCGACTGAGAAATGCCAAAGTGTTATGACCCAGAGAGAAGCATTCAAATCAGAGCCTTACGTTGCTTCAACCACAACCAAGAAGAGTCGAGACCAAAGCATGGGAATCGAGGACTGTAAATGGTGCCGTTCGTGTGGAGTATGGACGCAGATTTGAGCAGGGATTAAGGATGCCTTTGGATTCAGCAGGTATGTATGCTATTTTTCTTATTATTACCTTATTTCTTTTAAGCTTCTTAGTAAGAGGGTCAACATAAATTGCTTCCAATAAAAATTTGGAAACCCAATTAAGTAAGCTTGCAATTTTAGCGTGTAATAGATCCCAACTAGGATCTTTACCTTGAAATACATATAGTTAATCCAAAATAAAAATAAAAAGATCTAATGGAAATAATTTAAAGAGGAAACCAAATAGTATGTAGCCTAATTAAAAAATCTATGGCAATTATTGGCACAATACTATAAAACTTCAACACTTTTGGAGAGATAACTAGAATAAGGCGTTTTAGTATGGTACTATCGTTTGAAGATCTTCATTTTTTAGCATCTATGGAGCTGGCAACCCCACTTAATATGCTATGTATTGTGTCTTTGTGCGCTATGCTATCTTTGTAAGTATGTGTTATGTTTATGTTATGTTATCACATATTTCATCTGCATCTCTTATCATTCATACAAAAGCCATAGATACTGTTGATCATTATTATTTATTTATTTTATATTTTATTGTAAATCCCCTCAGCTTCTATAATTTTTCATAATTCTTTATAATGATTATTTAATAACGTTAAGTAAAAATGATAATTAAAAATTAATGTAAAACTATGATAATAATAAAACCCGGATATCATAGTCAAAGTGAATACTATGAATACTCACAGAGTGGAAAAACAATACATGTAACTAACTAACCATTTATGTTATTACTCTTAATTTGAAATTATAAGTTATAGCTTTATTGATTTAATTTTTAAATAAAATAAATAATTATACATTAAAATTTAAAATATGAGTAGATTAAAATTGAAATTAAGAAGCAACCCAAATTTTGGATTAGTATTCTTATTAATCAATTGAATAAAAATTCATTAAGATTGTAATAGTGTTTGGAAGCAAAAATTAATATTCAAAATCATTAATAATTATGTATTCCATAAAATAGTTAAAAAGAAGAAAGAAGAACTATAAAAAGTAGATCTAAAAGAAATTAAGAATAATAATAGAAGAAAATGAAAATATGGTACATTTAAAAAATTTCTGTATCAGTTAAGGCGACTTGATAATCTGATTACAACTAATTATACTTTAAAATTCATTAAGGCCAAAATAAGAATACTTAGTACCAAATATGGTGATCTATATAGTTTCAATTTAACTATAAAACAATAATCAATAAAGCTACATTATTCACTCGAAATTTAAAAATTAATAATTAAATATATAACCTCTGAATTAAGCTATAAAGTAATAATAAGGATGTCAAAATTAGGTATAGATTTTCTAAATAAAATTATAATCTTGTTCATTCTTACTACTCTAGGATATAAAGTATTCCTATACTAGATTTGTAAATTGTCATTTTTTACTTTGGTAAATTATTTAATCATATCAATACAAAGTTTTTTTTTTTCTTTAGTTAAGAAAGAGTTTTTTTAGCTAGGGATAATTGATAAGTGTAGAATAATGATATTTATGTTTATATTTTCTGTTGAAAATATTTATTTTATAAATTATTTATATATATAGGAAAAAATATACAAAGACACCTAATTCTATATAACATCTAGCTCTACAGTCCTCTAATAAATCAACACCGTAGTGCCATCATTGCCTCTGTCTGGATGCTTCAACATTGAATGGCGCACTGACTTTCTCAATTGGAACAATTGTCGTTAGTGCCAAAATGCGTCAACTTTGTAGTTTCATATTCACTGACTTGAAAGTCTTTGATGTTGTATTTAAAACTTATATTTGTTTAAGTCTATTCATGGCCCATCCTACTTTCCAATAAAACTCCAAATCAAGTCCAAATCCTGAATTCAAACCAAATCTATTGATTAAGACCCCAAGTTCTAGAAAACTCTTTTTGGTGATTTTGCAACCATCTTAAAACTCCAGTCAAATAAATTGTTTGTAAACAAAATTGATCATAAATCTGTACACTGCACTTAGTCAAATCATGGACATGATGAGGTAAATCCAATGAACCCAATGTCATCCAATTCATAACATATCAAAGACATTTTTAAAATGCCCAAAGAATAAATCTATTATCTTCAAAATAGGCCATTTGATAGAGTGTTTAGATTGTGTCCAATATTCATGGCATGTGCAACAACCCTATTTTTTAAAATATGATATTTTTAAAGTTATTAGAAGTCACACATGAGGTACTACAGGGGTTGTTGATTTAAGGCTACAGTGGCACGAAGACAGTATTAGAGAGTGGCACCTTGGTGCCATATCTCCTATTTTGTAGTAATTTGGAAATGCAGAACCAGCCAATGGTAACAACATATTCCAGTATAGTTCTAAATGTTTCATACAACATTGCAGTGATGCTTTGGAATATTTCAGTTGAGTTGATGTTCAAAGTAAATTAGGACCTGAATATTGTAATGTATCAAAAGAGGATAGAGTATCAAATCTTTCATAAATGTGAAGCCAACATGTTCAAAAGGAGGCTATAGAGTTAAGGCCAAACTAATTTCTGACAAGCTGACAGTGTGCAAACGGGATCCACTTCTTATGCCATTACTGGGCCGCGCCTCTCTCAGACTGCCTACCACTTATTCACATCATGTACAGCACTGTTAAAGCTGTATTTCTGATCAACCTCTGTCTCCCTAGACCTTCTACATATTCATGGTAAACAGTAATTGTTCATTATACACGTTAATGAAGCTTCAACTTCCTTCCAGCTTAAACTCTTTTTCTTCTCTTAGTTCTTTTCATGTATCAGAGCCAGTGAATAGCCTGCACGGCAACCAGTCACCCATGGGCAGATTTGGTATACCTCGGATAATGCCAGGCCTCTTTTCTCTCACGATACCAACTGCGACAACAGAAACCATCATACCACCGCTTCTTAAAAATTTTCTCATTTCACCTGAAAAAAACCTATTCATTCATCTATAGCTCAGATAACTATCTAGTATGGCGTCTCGACCTTAAAATTTTTTCCCGCCATCGATCTTGAGACCCACCTCACTGGTGCAGTAAATCCCACCGGGATACATACCGTCTACTACCTCTGCATCATGTCACAACCCTCTTACGCACTCTGGACATTTTCTAATCAAATCTTTCGCTCAGCATTGTGCTCCACCATCCACAGCGCCCAATCCTCCATAGATCCTCAACCTTTCAAGCTGCCCATGAGATCTGGCTCACTCTGAGAAGCCGCCTCCAACCCTCCAACCGAAGCAGAGTTATACAACTCAAAATGAGTTGTATAATTCTCCATGAAGGATCTCTCCATGTCTCCAACTACTAGTCAACATTAGGCGATGTCATGATAATATCTCTGTACTTTCTACTTCATTGATCAAGAAAGACACATCTTCCTCATTCTATAGTGGTTACCCCGCAACTAACTCTAGTCTTTCATAGACCACTATTCAAGAACTCATCCAATACATTTAGACTCCATCTCATAGAAACCGTCTCTCCCTCTACTGCTCTGCAGTGAGGAGATCAATTTGATGACGAGCACATTCAAAGCTTAGCTCCACTGAAACTCAAACAATGGCATTCAGGCCTCTCGGGACGCAACACTCTATTCTCGCCGTTGCACTGACCGAGGCAGAACCTCTCGAAGTGCATCATCGAATCGCAACACTCCAACTCTACGTTCGTGTGACGAGTCGCTGCCGAACCATATCAGCGGTTCTCGGTCAAAAATGCGGTAATCTGGCCACTAGGCGCATTGTACATTGCTTGGCATCGATATAACTGCTCTCACATCGCAAAAGCTTTCTATCTCCAAACACCTTCATCTGCCTCACCAGACTGTATATCTCGAGCTCACGGAGCCCACCGCGCACGATCACCCGCCCGACGTCTCTCAGCTCAAACAACAAAAGCCTTAATGCTTAGAGTTCGGACACTTCTCTATTGGCGAACGGTCTTCACTCCCGATATATAACACTGCGAGACGGCATCTTCCCACCCCTTCATCTTCATCGAAGCTCCACCTCAAACGCATTCTTCATGATTCCTCCATATCTCACATAACATACTTATCAATTCATCAACTTACCAAAGATAATCAGCTGTTCTGTTCTCTTTGATCCTCAATGCTATCTCATAAAGATCTGACCACCATGCTAAAGTTATTCTCCAAGGACAAAGCTCTCAAGTGCTCTACGATCACCTTTTCTCGCAAAGCCTCAACACACATCGCAATCAACAACTCCACCATACTCCAGAAAACTTTGCATTCACGCTTAGGCCAGATGCTCATAATTTTTGTAAACCACGTCTGTTATAATCTCTGTGTTTAGTTTTCCCATTACTCCCCTCTGCGTATTTGTCTTTGTAATTGGCCAAAAGCCACAAGTTACCCTTTACCTCTCATATGAAAATCTGTAACTTAAACCATTTCATAAATTACACGTATGTATGGGGGCCTTCACCCATTGTTTCTCAAAATGGTGTTCGAAGTATTTTTCCGATCCCAACAGTTCTACCGAGCTATCCTTGGCTTCTCTTTAATTATCTCACATAACCAATCAGATATTGCATTTTGCCAACAATCTTCTTTCTCACCATGCATCAACCTCGGAATCATCCATTTTCTAAAACTCAAACGTTCCTCCGTGTATATAAAGGCACCATGGACTTTGGTTTACCCGTTCGTTCGCGAGATCTCCACTCTACGTTTCCACTATGCCGATGCTGAACTGGCCTCCGATCTTAACTGTATCGTCTTCTATCTCCGGACACTGCTCGTTTCTTGGCAACACACTTATTTCTTGGAGCTTAAAGAAACAACCGACTGTTGCAAAATCCTCCACCGAAGCTGAGTATCGCGCACTCGCCGCAGCAGCGCGACATTAGTTTGGCTACGCCTTCTTCTAGCTGAACTTACCATTCTCAAATATCGGCTAAATCTCTATATTGTGACAACATTTCAGCCATGGCGCTTGCAAACCCATTTTTCTATGCTCGGACCCAACATATTGAAGTAGATTATCATTCATCCGCGGATCGATAACTGCCAAGAAATCACGTGCATCACATTTTCTCAGATCAACCAGCAACATTCTAACCAAAGCATTATCTCCAAAACGCTTTGAGGACCTTCGTTTCAAACTAACCATCCAACCTCTGCTACTTAGTTTGCCGGGGGACGTGTTAAGTCAAACAATTCTGACAAGGCTGTACAGATGGGAAACGGATCCACTTTTGCATTACTGGGCCGCGTGCCTCTCTCAAAGCTGCTACCACTTATTACATCATTACACAATTAAAGCTGTATTCTATAACCGCTGGTCTCCTTGAGACCTTCTATATATATCATGTAAACAGTATTGCTTAAGTATCACCTTAATGGAAGCTTCACTCATTCCAAGCTTAAAAACTCTTTTCTCTCTTAGGTCTTTCAATAGAATCCTAGGTATTTGAAAATTGGATGTTGAAGATATATAATATATTTAACATATACAATGTCCAGATAAAAGAAAAGCTCAACTACCTATTAGTTTGAAGGAGAGGCTAATAAATGGTGTATGTAAGAAAATAAAGGAGATATTAGGGTAACATGGGGCTGAGTTCATTACAAATTATAGATTAGTTTGTATCTCCGTTCAACTAGACAATAAATACAAGAAGGTTTAATTATATTAGATCTGTGACGCCCCAGGCATCCATAATGACAAAGGATTCGTTACAGTCTTGATCACATCTCCATTCCTTGCTCCCTTGCTCGAACCTGAAATTGTTAACCACATATAATGAGCTTAATAGCCAAGCAGTCACCAAATACTATAACTGAGATCTAAGAAACGAGCGATGCTATCAATATGCATGTCAGTCAATTCAACTCCTATCAATAATGTCAATGAATCTATGCAATACGGAAATCAATAGTCAATAAAGCCAGTCAATTGCAGCGGCAGGCGAATCGATAAATCAACCTCAATAAATCCATGTCAATCTCGAAGAAATCCGTACACAATAAGAAATCAATCCAATCCATCAAATCAACGCTATCAAATCAATCAATGCGTCTAATCATACTATTTATCAATGAAATCAAACGAGGATAACAGTACGATAAATCTCAATCTATTCTAAACAATGAATCATGCAGCAGTCCATACGTGCAGAAACAAGTAACAACATGAATCTATATGCAAGATCAATAAATCCATAGCAATAGTACAATGAATCTTATAAGCAGAATCAATGAATCTATATGCAACGAGCTGCATGATTCTATACTATCATGTCCATGCATCAATGCAATATTCTATATCCATCCTTCTATATCAATGCTCAAGTCGATGCACAGCATCAATCAGTGAAATCAATGAAACGTGACGATCTAGTAAATCCAATAAAGTCGATTAAAGACAGAATCTATAAAACATGAATCCATAAATCAATACAGTAAACATGCAATTCAATACTATATACTGGACAAGTACAATAACCTGGCTATTTGCTGTTGTAGAATCCATATTCTGTTGTAGATATCCATACGTTGTGTTCTATAAAAAGAGTCGTCACTCTATTGCCCCGTTGCATATCTATAAAGCCCCTTCGCTATGACTCCCGTACTATATTGTGTTGTAGAATCCCAGA
>NW_021554795.1:138997-162077 GCF_001605985.2 Dendrobium catenatum
ACAAGCAAACCCCTTCTTACAACTCACCTCAGAGTATTTGGCTCGCCTTTTTCCATGTTCAAACAATCCTCTAACGGTTAATAAAACTGCCAGCCCAGATACGAAAGCGCTGCGTATTCACTATGAGATATGAGCCTCCATCCAACAACTCTCCATACGGCTTTCCTCTTTACTCAATGCCCAAATAATAACCTGTTTTATCTCACAACGAACATCCATAATCCCCCCATGTGTGCATTTCTTCAATGAAAGACACATTTCCCGGTAAACAGAACACCCGATCGATATTCTGATCCCACACACTAGCACCCAACTAATTCCTGCTCACATCACTCGATACTTCCTTATCAACGCTATCAGCTTCTTCAACACGCCACTCAACAATCCCACCATGAGCTATCTTACACCACCGTCATCTAATCTAAACTCAATTTCCTAACTCTACCACTCTTCAACGCAAACTACTATCACATCTCACCAGTTCCGCACCCTGCGACATCCAACAAACTACTCTTCTTATATCTCCAGTAAAATCCCAACCACCTGTTATCTGTCCACAGCTTCTTCCTCTTATCTAGTTCACCCACTACCGCAAAAGCTCACATGCCCCCTGACGTAGCCCCACAAACTATGCATGATCTTACCTATGTCTGCCTTTAGTACAATAACCAGCATTTCCCACCACCGTCCAACCATTAGACACCAGATATCATCCCAACCCCACCTCAACATCAACTGATGCATCACTAGATTCAAAATTGGAACCACTTAAACCGAAACAGAATTTCACTCCTGGTTGGTTTGATTCCTTCTACACACTCATCTGTCACCGCTGGATTACTCCTATCTGTTAGCCACCCTTACGGGCTTCTAACAGCTTCAAAAATTTGACTTCCATGCCGGGGCCATTCTTCCAAAACAGCCACATTACAGAATGAGTCCAAAGGAACACTCAAACCTTTGCAGCAATTTGTGGACGAACTACTTGAGAGGAAATTTATTCAACCCAGCATTAGCCCCTGTGCGATCATGTTACCGGCACTTGTCTCGTATCCTAAAGAAAAAAGACGGAAGTTGGTGCATGTGTATCGACAGTCGTGCATTTCGATATTCTAAGCATAACCACAACTCATCACCGTTGACCACAGTTACCTCTGTTGACCAAATAGTCCCAACTAGAGTCACCCACCCAATAGTGGGGTCGACGAGGGCGGCTGCCAATATGTTGGAGAAACTGACTAGCGCCACCGTTCTTTTTAACATAAGTATAGATTCTCCTGGACCTTAGCGAGATAAATCCACACCAAATAAGAGGAACATTGGACGAGTCTTCACTCCCTTATTCCTCCGCATCAACCGTATCAATAGGTTGCCAAGATGGAGGGCGTAACGAGTGGAAGATCCGCTTATTCGCAAACTCTCAGCACACAAACATCAAATGGCCACGACATCTAATAATCGATGTTTAAAGGAAAGCCCGTCGGCCCACCATCCTGTACAGGTCAATTCAATCTCCAACCAACGTTCAACCAGGTTCCACTTGTGTTCCAGTATTCAATAGTCAATCAATATTCAATTCAATAATCAATATTAAAGCAATCATATCAATATTCACATTCATATCTATTCAATCTATCAATCTCAGACAAATCAGAAATCCTACGAAAATTCGGCAGAGTAACGGCAGTCTATCAAATTTACACAAAAATCCTGCAAAAAGCACAAATTTCTAAATTCACACAGAACGTTCACAACATCAATATAAGGCTATTGTTCTACTGAATCCATATCAAATAACATCCTGATATTTTTCTATTCAATTAAAATCGCGTAGAACCAATTCCGACCGGTAAAATCATCGTAGAAAATACTCAAATCGTGTACAATATTCATATCTATAACATTCTAAAAGTTGTGCGGTGAAAGTTGTCTCAATATAAAACCGGGTCCAAAATTCGACTACGAAAACACAAAACAGTGCACAACTCGATCAAAACACAAAATCTTTGAAAACAGAAATAGGATTCGGAGTCCTTACAGCGAGACAAACAAATCTTCCAACTACGTCGTCGGACGAAAAGCGCTCCGCGGCCTCCGAAATCCGTCTTTTCCTCTCTTCCTTCTCTTTCTCTCTCCTGCCTTCTCTTTCTCTCTCTTCAAATGATCCAAAATATCTCGAATCCGATATTTATTAACACTGATCGTCCCGGACGATCCAAAATTCGTCCTGGTACGATGTGTTCTCTGGACAAATTTCGTACAGACGAAATTAAAATTCGTCCCGGGCGACTTGCTCTCTGGACAGATTTCGTACAGACGGATCGTCCCGACGCTCCAGGTTCGTACAGACGAAAATGACAGATTTCTTCACAAATTTCTTCAGTTCGTCCAGTACTAAATCCAGTTCGTACAGACGAACTGCACTAAAAAAAAATCAGCTTTTTAAGGGTTTTACAAGATCAAAGAGAAAAGATAGAGATGCAATCAAAAATAAAATTTGTTGAACTAGTAAGGTATGCTCCACAGTTGATCAATATAGCAGATTAAAAATAACACAGATTCTTGAGAGGAGTGAAGGATGAGTTGAGGCATCTTCTTATACCATAGAGAATTTAAGAATTTTTAGAGTTTGTGGAGAGAGCGAGATTGGTGAAGAAAGATTTGGCTATTCTCCAATTTATATAGGATATGAGCAAGAAGAGATTGAGAGATGATATGACCAAGAGAGACAGCAGTGAAAAAATAGTACATTTCTAGACAACATAAAATGGTTTTAGTCGAGCGTGAGTAGTGTACTAAAGTGTTCCCCAATAGATGGATAGTATTTTCTAATGATTGGATAGTTCTTTATGTATGGATAGTGAGGACACTGGATGGCTAGTTGTTCATGATAGTGAAAGAAAATATGATATAGATTAATAGGAAAGTAGGTTAAGTAGGGCAATATATAGAGGACTACTTGAGATAGATTATACAAGAAAGGATCTGTGAGTAAGATATATAAGTGAGGAGCTACTGAAGGTCAAAGATAACTTATACAGTCGACCATATCTGCACAAGCACCAGTATGACCTAGAGTTTACCATTTTCTCCAACAAGATAATAGGGACGCACCTAGAGGATCTTCTGGTACAATTTCTAATCTTATGCATTAATTTTTAATATATTAGCATTAAATTCCATGTTAAATGATTTATATATATAAGTATGCGATTAAAATTATTATTGAGTTAATGCAATGACTGATAAGTCAATAATCGATACTATTTTAGAGATTTTTTATTAGATTTAAGTTATAATCATGTGGATTTATTTTTGTGACATTACAAAATTATATTCATTTTGAATCAAATTGAATATGTTTTCCTTAATCGTTTTATCTAATTTTTTTAATGAAAATGTTGAGGGTGACATTTTTTCCAAGGTGGGCAGATTTAACAACCCAAAATATTAATAAAAAAATTAAAATTAAACTTAAACTTCTATTTAAGTTAGAGCGCTTTAGTGCTGTGCTTTTTACATTAGGCTTGAGAGCATAATGGTGTTAGAAATCACTATCATGACATTGAATCCTATATTGTACATTAATTCTAAATTTAATATGAAGCATTGGGTTTGAACACTTTCATGCTGGGTAACTGAAATTATTTTTTATATATTTTATTCTAAATCCTATGCCATTTCCTCTACCAACATTATGGCATACTCCTGAAGAAAAGGAAGGGGAGATTAGGATAGGGGAAAGAAAGCAAGTTTTGATCATTTTTTTCTATCGCTTAAGTTAAGAAATTTCTTCTAATCATTTTAAATGACCCAAACCAAATTTAAATTTTAATGATTTTTAGTATGATGAATTTATACCCTCCAAAGTAGATAAAATTTATTTTTATTCTGATCTATTATACTTTTTATATGAAAGATATAATGTTTATGGATATTTTAACTATAATATTATTGAATTTTGCATATTAAAATATTAGTTATAATTTTCTAAAGCTATCAATTATTATATCAATTTTCATAAATTTATAGATTTTAGCATTTTATATTACATTTCTTTAATGAAAGGGAATTTTATTCAATTGATATGAAATAAGTGTAGCACATACATGTAAGTAAGGATGGCTGACTATTAACGTTATAATTAATTTGGGTTAGTTGTTAAAACATAATACCCTTTATAAGAGGTTGGGCTAATGGGATCTCCTTAAAAGATGGTTTGTGGTGTTATCTAAGTAGTTTATAACTGATGATTGATCGCACCGATGGGTAGAGGGTGGTTTCTCTTAATGATTTATTTAAAATCACCAATATAAATAGTGATAAATAATTATACTGATGATGATATAATGATACAATGAATAATATAATAAACTTAGATGAAAGAATGAAAATACCACATTATAGCTCAATGTCATGCCTTGCTAAATCATATACTAAATCATATTTTCATGCAATCCATTTATTGATACACTACAGGAAAATCGCTAATTTCCGGAGGAATTTTCCGGCGGCTCTCCGGCGGCCACTTTTCCGGCGGCTTTTCGGCACTATTCCGGCGGCTTTTGCCCACGGAATTTTCCGGCGGCTTTTCCGGCGGCTTTTTGCACTTTTCCGGTTGCCACTTTCGGCGGCAATTTTACGGCGACGTTTCCGGCGGCATTTGGCACTTTTCCGACGGTTTTTAAAAATTTTAAAAAATGTATAAATATTGAACTATTTAAATGATTTAACAAATAATTATTAAAAGTTATATTAACTATTTAATTAATATTCATTTTAAAATTAATTAGTTAGTTAATTTTTATTTTTTATTAAATATAATTTTTAATTTAAATTAATTAGTTCCATTTTTTTATAATTAAAATTTAATTTATTTACCGTCAGAATATAGTTTAAATAAAAAATATTGACGAATAAATGGCCGCCGGAAATAACCGCCGGAATTTATTTTCCGACGCCATTTTTTCCGGAGGAATTTTAACTGCCGGAAAATCGCCGGGAAATTACAAAACCGCCGGAAAAGGCTCAATTTCCGCCGGAAAAGGCTACCCGAAATACGTGATTTTCCTATAGTGATAGGATTGATACATCCATAGGACTGATAGCATTGATAGTATTGATAAAGAAATGTGTGTGTAATAAGTGTTTTGATTTCATGTGAATGATAAGATTGGAAAGAATAATGACATTGACACCTATATGCTCATACTAATGTATTTTTTTATCACTAATTTATTATTTTCTTATTTTTGCACTAATTATTGATTTATAAAAGCTCTAGTAGATAATATCAAAAAGATAAAACATACAATTCTTTCAAATTTGATTATGGAACATGGCAGGAAATTTGGATTTAAATAGAACATTGAAGGGTCCGTGAGCATTACAGATTTTTTTTTTTTAACAGAATTCTATTCAAATAAAACAACCGTTACAACATATGAAAACGCAGGAAAAAAAATAAAGAGAAAATACAATAATACGAGAGCTCAGTAAGTGGTTGAAGCTTCCAGCGTCGCTTAAACCACACAAGGACCGTCCATGGTGACAAAAGCACTGGTTGCCACCAGCATAGTATCAACGACGCGAGCTCCAACCCATCATTGCTCAACACCCCACTAACCAACATGTCTCTCAGCAAAAAGATAGAGAATTCAAACCAGTAAACAAGGGGCAATCCAAAAATAAGAAACTATCTCCTACGCCGACCCCTACCACGGCCACGAAATCTTCCCCGAGAGCCAACATTGAAAGTGGTTCTAACATTAACCAGAGTAAAATCATTTCCCGGGTCCGAACCCCCACAGAAATCCGTAATAGCCAAATCACCACCGTCAGAGAATTCTGATTCAGGATCACCATATGAAGAATCTAACCTATTCATATGGTTCCTAATATCCAGACCAGAACTATCGACCAAAGTAACAGGTACCTCGATAAAATTATTGGCAACCGAAATGCATTCCTGATTCACAGCCACATCCAAACTAGGACCAGGGTCCACAGCCTCAACTAGTAAACCCGCAGTGATACCAGGCACACACACATTACTAGTAGACGGTAATGTAGGTAGAAAAAAAGGTACAGCATTAGAAGATAAGCCAAAATTACCAGCCTCAGTGATAAGACCACAATGATCCAGCCTTTCAACACTCTCGCTAGCCACTAACGCCCCATTCACAGACTCAACGACCTGAGCAGAATCCGACACAGGAGAAACAAAAATGGGGACATCAGACGAAACAAGCTCAACATCAGCACGACATACCCCAACACCCTGAATCGCCGAAACCAGCTCCACACTTACAACACGACATTCATCGCCAGTCTGAGCCGCTTGAGGCAGAGACTCCTTTCCACCAACAGGGGAGGTCAATGATAACACCTCAACGGGAAAAACCACACCATTACCAACCTCACCCACCACATCCAAATGAGCCGTAACAGTATCAGCATCTACAGCTTGAAAATTAACGTTAGAGGGGAGGGGAGAAATCACGTTAACAGTCTTATCAGGATGGCAATTACCCTTAGAATGGCCAATACACTTACAACCCTCACAGAACTGAGGGAAATCATCAAAAACAACATCTTGAACGTAGCCTAGTGATTCTGAACCTAACCAAATTTGCTTGGGGTAGGATTTTGTTATATCAAGCTCTACTAAAATACGAGCAATGGATGGCCGTGATCCCACAGCGGTAGCACCATCAATTTTCAGTGCCTTACCAAACAAACCGCCCAAACCAGAAAGGATCCTAGGGGAAAAGAAATGCGGTCGAAGGCGAGGAAAAGAGATCCAGACCGGGATAACCGGCGACTCCACACCAATGTCCAAAGAAGGAGACCATTTGGTGAGTTTCATGAAGCAATTGAAAACAATATAAGAGCGATGACAGAAAACTCTGCAATAATCAAGATCATTGGCCAATTTTATGAGGATATGAGAAGGATCCAAAACTGTCACAGACACTTCTCCATTCAGTTTTAAATTAAAAAAAAATTTCCGAATCGACTCGAGCGGAGGACGTTTGGTCGGAAAAAAACCAACCAAAGAAAAACGGAAAGGGGCGACAAGCACTTGGATTTCCTCATCGGAAACCCAAAGCAACGGCATACCACGGCAAGTCGAAGTTTTCAACTCAGAAAAGGTAGAAGAAGAACCAGCTAAAGCTTCGAGAAAAGATTTAGGGTGCGACAAACCACCAAATAGACCGGGGTCCTTCAATCTATTCGACGCCATACCGGCACCGCAGGCTAAAAGGAGAGAAAAACCAATCTAAAAGCCTCCAGCAACTAAAACCAGAGAAAGAAAAAAAGACTCACTGAAGAAAGTCGTTCAGTAGCTCCAGAAAAACCCCCCGCCGACGGGGGGAGAAACCCCAAGCGAAACCCTAGCAGAGCTCGGAAAAAAAAAGCTCTCTTTTGTGTGAAGGATATCTTAGTGGCCGTGAGCATTACAGATGAGAGAAGAGCTAGTGCAAGTCAGAGGAAGCCAACAAATTCTGCTACACTAGTATGATCAAGAGCTTGTATTTTTATTCTATAGTGGCAAGATGTGCTTAGCGGATCCACTAGTAGCTTTTTCAATCCTATGCATTTAAATTTGATTAATAGATATTGCAAATAATATCAAATGACATGTGTGAGCGTAATGTGATATATGTATCAAACTTGTGATTGCTAGAAATTGAACAAGAAGATAATGATCAGAGTGGTTATGGATTTTTTGAATTAATAAAAATTGATTAAATTAATTTTGAACCATATTAATTTATTTTGAAATGAGCTGATTTTTTTTTTTGAAATAAATTGGTTTATTATGAAATGGATTTATTTTGAATTAGTTTTGTTGCATAAAACCTTAATGGAAATGTTGGAGATGATATTTTTCTAAGGTGGGTAGATTACAAAATTCCTAAGATTAAATAATATGAATTTTTAGATTTTTTTAAAGTTTCATGGAGCACTATGTCATTGTGCTTTCTTGTGCACCAACGCTTAAAAGCACTAGAGAGTGCAGCCTTAGAGCCATTGCTCTCAATTCTATAGTAACTCTGGAATCACATTCATTATAGTTGCACTAGGCCACTTGGGTGCCACAGCACCCTGCACTAAAAGAAGTTTTTATTTATATTTTTTTTTTGCCATTTCATGTGTCCCCTCACTACCAAAGCTTTCTAGGTAAGGAAGAAGACAGGGTGAGAGAGAGAGAGAGAGAGAGAGAGAGAGCTGTGTTTTTGTCTTTTTTTTTTGTTCAGCTAGTTAGGAAATTTTTTTTTATTGTTATATGTAACCCAATTCCTACTTTAGCTTTTCAATGGTTTTGGGTTTACTGGTTTAAATTCTCTGAGAACTATTAAAAATGCTTTTTCTTTCAATTTATCAAGCTTTTTCCAGTAATTTTATGTATATGTTGGATATAATTTTTATAGACATTTTTATTCTAATATTATGAAAATTCAATGAGTAAATTGGGAGTTATTATTTTTTAAAGACTAATGAATATTATGCTTTTTATAGAATTTCTTTCTTTGCATAGTAATATGTAAATTTAATTGTATTTTACAAAAAAATGAGATTATTGATATATGATGAATGTAGCAATTACATGTAGGCAGGGAAGGTTCACGTTTAGTAATATAATTATTATAGGTTGGCTATTAAAATGGTAGTACCCTATGTAAGAGGGTTGGACAACAACAAGCTTTCCTTTAATGATTACTTGTTGTGTTATCTTGTTTAAAGCTTGTAATTGATGACTCATTATGCCGATGGTATGACAACTCTTTATTATTCATTAAAAGCTACTTATAATGATAATTGACGTAATGAAAAAAGATAATATTAATGGATGTCAAATGAAAGCTAAAAAATCCACATTAAAGTTAGATGTCATATCTTATTGAATTACATGATATTAATGCATACATTGATAGCTTACAAAATAACTAACAATTGATTTATGTATTTTTCATTCATGTTTATGCATATATAGTTTAATTGATATATAACATAATGAAGTGACACTTGTATGCTTACATTTCATCTCAGTGACAAATAATAATATTGAATTATTTTAATACTAATAAGTTACTTCCTACGATGTTTCCTTCTATTTATATTAATAGATTATTGGCTCAAATACTTTCTCGCATATGTAATTTAAGGATTATGGATTTAAGCATAAAGATTTCTTCTTTTGTTATTGATCATACTGATTCATAATATTGATGACTAATCATTGAAAGATTAAAAGCTATTGATTATATTGATTGAGATGCCCATGCATATTAATTTCTAAATCTTGTATTTGAAGGCTTTAGAGAGTTTTGGGTCGCTCTTGTGCTTGTAAGCTCATTATATGAATTTTATTGGTTTGAGGATTGAAAAGAGGACAAGACTCTAAGGAGTGAGGCTAATTTAAATCCTCAAATTTTTCTATTGATACTTTTATATTTTATTTATTCTTTTGTAGTTAGGAACTTGTGATAGATTATTGATAATAAATGATCTCCAAGCTACAATAAATGTTATTTTGATGAAATAATATAATGATAAATTTTGATGTTTGTGATGCTTAGTTTCTTCTGTTGGATGCGTTGACTTATGTTGATGTTTAATAGAAGCACCAGTAGATGATTAAAAAATTTCTAATTATTCCAATTTAGGTCTTGGGGCAGCATGCCCCGCTAAAAAAATATATAAGTAGACCTCCACTCTTGATATGTAAGGGGGGGTGGGCTTTGATCTTGGTTTGATTTCAAAAGAGTTTAGAGGCTTAAAAATCTTAGAGTTTACCCTCAGCACTACTAGGAGGCCACCAATGTTAGAACCCCACACAATCACTACCATCATGGAATTGCTCAATCATTTTCATCAGATTAACAACATTAAATATTTTTCACCCGACTATTATCATGTGACCATAGTCCTCTGAATAAATTCTCTCAACCACCATCACTTATCTATATTCCTTTAAATATCATTTCACGATGTTTTCAAAAAATTGCCAAGTGGTACAATCTTCTACCTACTTTTGCTTAGACATTATCCCTTGATCATAATATTTTACTCATGTCTTGACTACAACTCTTTAACAACTATTATCTTATAACTATCTTCAGAACATCCTTGCTTAATAAAGGACATTCAACCACCATTAATTTACTAATATATCCTGACATCCCTCACTTGACTTCGCACCCCAACTACAATCACTTAAATACACTTTTCCAATCACCATTTTCAGAATAAGGTCTTCTGACCACCATTATTCAACCATAATCCTCCTATTGATATTTCCCATCTTTGACCATTATTTCCTAGCTACACTGATGCCTACTAACATCATCATCTACTATCACCACCAATGAAGGCCATCATTCATAGAGTTGGTGCACGTTGTTGATGCCAATACAAACTCAAACTCTAGTTATTATCCCTAAGATTTGTATTATGCTTCTTTGTCTTTGAAGTAGTGTCATTACAGTAAATAACTAAACATATAGTAAACAATCTATTTAAAATAACTCTCATGCATGAAGATCTTTTAACATCCACCATAATGTACATCCTATATGTTTTAAGTCTTCTATATTTTTTTCAACAACTTCTCCAATCATAGGGAAATCCAACATTTTAAGATTTTTGAAGAACACAAGAAGAGGGGAGGGAGGGTGTGAATTTGTGACTTGTAAAAAATTTTAATGCTAGTAATCAAAATAATTAGAATTTTAGAGCACAAAAAACTTAATTCATTCCCCTTGGTTCTCAAGATAATTTTATCATGATTAAAGTTGAAGAAAATTATATTTCAAAATATCTTATTTAAAAATATATAAATATAATTTTTCAAACATCTTTTTTTTTTTAAATGATTAAAGATTATGCAAACAAATGTAAACCAAGTAAGGAAATTGCAATAAATGTAAGAACTAAAAAAAAAGTGCAAAATAATTTTTATAGTGGTTCAGTCAACCTGATCTATGTCCACTCCATAGAGTCCTCCATTTAGAATTTTTCTAACAACTCATTTTTCTCTCAGTAGGTTATAGAAGTACTGCTTTAATACCCTTTACACCTTTATATTCAAAGAAGCCTCCCTCCATTTACACCTAGCATGACGGAGATGTCAACACCCCTAGCTGACCTCCTATATAGAGCAAGAGTCCTATACTAAGACTCTCTTGCGCATTTCCACCTCTCAAACAACAAACCATGGAATAAGTATATAGATTGAGAACCTTAGTGCACCTCCCTCACACAACAATATCTTGGAAATCCTTTCAAGAAATTTATCATGTTTATCCAATCTCTCTCACACTTTTGCCAAGCTATTCTTTTAAGTTCTCAAGAACTCTCCCCTAAATTTATGGAAAACTCTCTCTATAACACTCTTTGACTCTTTAGAGATCCCAAAGACACTAGATATGTCAAAGATTCATTCTTAATTATTTATTGAGAATTTATATTAGTGCTTTAAACAAAAACTAAAATCATCATCAAGCTAATTTATTGAGCTGATCATATAGAATAATTAAACTAAGCATGACAATGCAAAAGTCAACATAAGAAATACCAATAGACTCAAATTTTATTCCTTAAACTTCTAATCAACATGTTCCTTTTGTTTCCCAAATCTTGAAAATAAAATGCAAAACAATTTTGAGCTAAATAGCTCAGTTGGCCACAAACACTGATCCAACTGCTACACCATGGTTATATTGACTTTCTACTGTTATGGTGCTGAATTGGCAATTTTAGCACTATGGCACGGTAGATTGTGATGTTGTGGCGCTTGAAGACAGTGAATATAGAACCGTAAAGCTGACCATTTCGACACCATGGTGCTAATAGTAGAGAATTCAGAGTCTCCATGTCAATGTTGTAGCAATCGGCTATGCCTTTGATTGCATTGCAGTGTTACTTTTTCTAATGCCAGGTCCGTGGATGATACATAGAATTTGGTACCTTTTTTATATTTTTCCTGCATAGTATAACTAAAACACATTTTTACTAAAAATAAAACACATAATATAATTCATTATTTATACTTACTAATTATTTAATTAACCCATATAAAAATGTTAATTAAAATTATGTAAAATTTGGATAATAATAAAACCCTAAATCATAGTTCAAATGAACACTACTTTATAATTCATAGATTGAATAAACTAATAATTAACTGGTTTAGATAATTTAAATTAATGATATAACTTTAATTTATAAGTTAAAAATTTATACAGTAATCTTTGAATTGGAGAACAATAAATAAGGTTAAAGAATAGACATGGGTAGATTAAATCAAAAAATCATACAAACCAAAATTTAGAATTAGTAACTTATTAAATCATTATATTAAGCTCATTGTGCTTATAAGAAGATTTTAAGCAAAACTAATTTTTAAAATCCATAACTATGTACTCCACAAAAAAGGAAAATAAATGTAAAATGAGGTCTTGAAAGAAAAGGAAAGAAAAGAAGAATTAAAAGAAAAAAGTACATTAAAAATTGGAATCAGTTAAAAGCTTAGAGTTTGATTACAATCTTATAATTAAATTCATAAATAAGAAGATAAGTGAACTTATGAAAATGATGGTGTACTAATTAAATATCAATTTTAACTATAAGCACATGTAATCTTTAAGCTACATTATTTAATTCCGAATTCAAAAGTCAATGAATATATTCATAACATGTAATTTCAAATTAAACAATAATAAGGGTGACTTATTTGGATAATTAATTTTAATTTTTCCAAACTAGAATTATTACTTTGTTCATTTTCACTACTTATAGACTATGATATATTATCTTATATTTTTGTAATTTTAAATTTTTAATCTTTACTTTAGTTATATAATAAATCATAATTATAAACTTCTTTATTTGCTAGAGGACAAGCAAGAGATTAAGATGGGAAGAATCTGATAAATGTAAATTATGTTGTATTTTACATATTTTATTTTTAATAAAAATGTGTTAATTCAACTATTTTTTATATAAAAAACTCAAAAATGATCGAAAATTTGAAAGTGCTTACACCATTGTGCCAACCAATGAAACAATGCTGCAGCACCACCTTCAATACCGTTGTGGCACTATAATTTGAATATTTTGGAGCCAAGTTCTCTATGTGACAATGATGTAATGGCAACATAGTTAGCATCATGATGTTAAGAAGTTATCTTGGTAGCATAGGATTCTTTTTTTTTTCTTCGAATGTCATAGTGCAACAATTTCTTATACCTAGGTGCCATTTTTACCACTCAAGCACCGTAGTGCTCGATTGTCAACACCACTACAGCATTGTAGTTTTAACTTCTATGGGTCACATTCTATTAGTGAAAAGACACAATTGTTCACTAAGTAACTAATCAATGTTAGCAAGCACCATGGAGATGCAAAAGATTCAATGCCGAGTTGTTAGTTCTATTCAATGGTGTCGTGATATTACTCTTCCAAGTGCCACTATACTAGAATCCTTTTTTATTCTCCTATAAATAGTATTGATATTATGTTAGTAAGGGATTTCATCAATTTATGTTAAATTTTGTATTTCTTAGAGAACTTCTCTAGTTCACACTTCGAGTTAAATCGAAGTGATATTAGTAAAATACAAGATACACTAATTTAGATTATTTATCCTATGTTTTTTGAAGTAAATCTATAAGTTTAGGGAGAATGAGCATAGATAAGATACTTTGATCCTTTCTAGTGATATAACATTCTTGTATTTTCGTTCTTCTATGACTGTAATAAAAAAAGTGTTTGCTTTTTATTTATTCTATGTATGGCTGATTTTTTTATTTTGGATTGATGATATGAAGTATTTGCTAAATACTATTCAAGATTCTTATTCTACAAATGTTAAATGATTTTATCAATATTATCTCATTCCTTATTTAATGCACACTGTGGTCATATATGTAATTAAAATATAGTGTGATGATAGCCTCAACATAATAATGTAATAATAACCAAGAATATTAAGATAGGATATTGGCATGCCTAAGTATAAGATGTAGCATATTATAGGTGCTTATTAATATATTATAACTATAGGAGGTTGGCATATATTTTTTTAACACCCTACAAACTTGATAGGTTGCTAGAGATGTTTATGCTATGAATTGCATCTAAAATTAAGAGTCTCATTTGCAAAGATATAAAATTTATACTCATCAATTCAAAACACTATTTTAATATATATCCAATACTTTTACTATTTTATTTAGATATAGAATCTCCATAAATATCCTTTTTATTTTAGAAGGATAATTATTGCAATAAAAAAAGCATTACTAGTTTGTTGCAAGTAAGCATACTTTCTTGTTGATTTGATATTCTACTCTATCACTGCATTACTTGATTCGGCATTTATACATGTGTATATTAAGTGGAGTTTTCTTATTTTTTTACATCAATAAAAATCTAAGCATTATTTAGGCGTTATAAAGCCTTATATTTTCATACAATTCAAAGGTTCACTCCACATCCCCATGAGAAATACCTATAGACTTATTCGATTCTTAAAACTACTAATCAACTTGCTCATTCACTTTCCTAGATTGTGAAAATAGAATATAAAACTATAGTGAGCTAAAATAACTCAATAGAGCACAAAAACTATTATAATTTTCAAATATTTCTTTTATTTAAAATTTTATGCAATATTTAAATGTATTTTAGTAAATCACTATGTAGAACAAAGTAGTAAGAGTATAGCAATTTTCCAAAAATACAAGTAACAATATTGAGCAGTCAAATAAACTAAAATTCATGTCACTAACTAAAGTACAATAGATTTCACCGATCCTAGATAGAATCTCAAAGTATTCAAGCCTATTGAGACTCCTTTTGTTCTTATAACTCCAAAACATGCCCGTAGGCACAAAAAAATATAGTATTTTGTCATTATAATATGACTTTTTAGCTACCAGAATATGCCTTATAGGCACCATAATATCTTACTATTTTTATAATAATTTCTCCTAAATATTTCCAATTCAATGAATAAAGTATATAATTCAATCACATAAATACGAATTTCATCACATTATAGCAATTACAATATAATGAGCTCAAATAATAATTGACCAATTTTCTATAACCGTTGGTAACAAAAATTCCTACAAAGTAAACTTTCACATTTTAAAACATAACTAAATCATTAGATATTTTGTAAAATATCATTTTAAGACTTTAATCATACTATAATTCTATTTTTTAGAGTTCATATATCTAATGTGATTAGTTATTCAAATTTTAAATATAAATATCTATTAATTAATCTCACTTGATTTTTATAAATTAGAAAAGTGCATTTGCATTATACTTTGCAATTGAGATCAAACATTATGATTTATTAAAGAATCAATTATTTTATTTAACTTGGTTTAATTTATACTAGCTCTTGTATGTGTGTGTGCTTTATTGTCAAACCTACTATATGTTTGAGGTATATAAAGATTCAAGAAAGAAAAAAAAAAATACAAATTGTCACACTTTACTACTTGATCTTCTTGTCTTGGGAAAACTTCTTTAATTTCAATTATTTAGCTTTTTTAAGTTTTCGTCTTGATTATGTTACCTCTGTGCTACTTAGAATGTTAGCATAAAAAGTAATATCTTCCCAACATAACTTAACTTTTGCTTAGTATGATAAAAAATATTTGTAATCATCAAAATCCTAATATACACAATTCTCAAGGGATTTAGTAATCTTTCACTTTTTTATGATGCCAATTTTTGTTATTGAAGTAAAAATTTAATATAAATTATATTATTTTTACTTAGGTGTTTTTCTCCCCCTTAGTTTATGCCCCAAAAATTTTAATACGACGGAAAATAAATTTAAAAATACCCACTTTTTAATATTAAAAATAACATAACAAAAAAACATTATGACTAGAAGACTGAAAATGCTCTTCCAAAAACACATGCTCTTCTCTCCTTTTTGACGTCACCAAAAAGAAAGATTTGCAAACAAAGTAGAATTCAATTTGTGTTGAAATTTTCATATCTTCTATAACAAGTTAAGCTCTTCTGCCAAGCTCGCAATTGTAAGAAATATGGTATAAAAGACTAAAGTATAACAGAGATAGCTTAGAATGAAGAAATAAAAATATCAATTTCTATGTAAATAATATGTACACAGTTTACTGTACTTAGTATAAGCAAATACAAGTGCAAGTGGTGTACAAGTGTAAGGCTATGATTAGAGGAGTTTGTTATGATCTAATGGACTGCATTAAGGTTGTAGAGAGAGTTGTCATTATGGTCGCATGTTGTAACAGAGGAGTGTTGAGTTGCTTTTACGCCCCTGCAAACTAATTGTGGAGCTGATTGAATTGTTAGTCTATATCTGAGAAGTGTAAATTTGTTGGTGAGGAGTGGTTTGGTTAGAATACCTTCAATTTAATTAGTGTTGCTAATGGGTGCAACTGCGATCTCAATAAATTGAACGTGGTTCCTTATGAAATGGAAGTCAACCTCAATTTTTTTGGTACAAGCGTGGAACAATAGGTTATTGGCAAGTGTAATTGACGATGTATTATCTCAATACAATATTGTAATTTGAGTTGGAGTAATATGGAAATCAGAGAGAAGATGTCTGGGCTAGATTATCACAACTGTCGCTACTGTTACAGACCGATACTCCGCTTCTGTGGAGGAATGCACCTTAGTTTGTTGTTTCTTAAATGTCCAAGAGATAAGTGTGGTGCTGAGGTATGCATAATTGCATGATGTTGAGCGATGAGTGTGGGATTCGGTGGCCCAGTGTTCATTAGTGAATGCTATGAGCTTGAGGTTGGACTTGGAAATTGAAATGTCAAAGTTTAATGTGCCTTGGAGATATCGGAGCAGGAGCTTCAATAGATGGAAGTGTTGAGACAGCGGACAGTGCAAATGCTTGATATAGCGTGTTCATAGAGAAGGTAATATCTAAGTGGATAATGGTGTTGTACTATAGAGAACCCGTGAGCTATCTATTTGTGGACAGGTCAGAGGAGAGTATGTGAGTGTTTATATTGGTGGGAGGTTTGGTATATGATTGATTGGAGACAAAGTTACATTTGGATAGACATACTTGATGTAGAATGCTTTGAATATAAGTTGTTTGGGAGAGATGAAGGTAATTTCCATAGGAGGTGATATGGATGCCAAGAAAGTTAGTAGGAGATCCCAAGTGTTTGATAGTGAAATTAGTGTTAGAGAGGAAATGATGTGACGTAGAGAATTTGAATCTTTGTCTGTCAAAAAGATGCCATCAACATAGATGAGAAGATATTCTTTGATTTGGTTTTGATGGATAATAAATAGAGATGTCGAAATGGGTATTGTGGAAGCCGAGAGAAAAGGTGAGTGGAGGTCTTGAAACATTAACGGGGAGCTTATTTGAGACCATATAACAATTTTTGGAGTAAGAAGATAAGGTGAGGGAACTGAGTGTCCTCCAATCCTCTAGGTTGATTCACATAAATTATTTCATTTATGGATCCATATAAGAAGGCATTGGTTACATCAAGTTGATATATTGGTCAAGAGTTGGTGATAGCAAGTGTAAGAAGTACACAAATTGTGGTAAATTTTATAACTAGGTAGAAAGTTTCTATATAATTGAGGTCGTATTCTTGTTGGTGGCCTTGTGGATCAAGCCAGTCCTTATACAACAAGTTTGGCCTTATACAACAAGTTCGGCCTTATGCAACAAGTTTTGCCTTGTATCGGGAAATGGATCCATTAGCATGTCTTATGATTTTATAGGTCCAATGGCACCCAAGGATTGAAGCTTTAGGTGTTTGTGGAAGAAGGATCCACATTCCCTACGAGAAATTCACTTGCCATAGGAAAATGTCAATGAAAGTGTTTGGAGGCTTCTGCATGGATTGTTGAATCAAAAGGTGTATGTGATAGTTGGTGATTAAGATTAAGAATTTATTTAGGTTTTAATGAACCAGTGTTGAAGTGAGTGAGCATTGGATGGGAGGAAGGTATGTAGTTGATTGAGGTGGACCATTATTATATTTGTACGGGTTGTTGCCATGAGGGGAAGAGTAGACTGGGGGAGATAAGCCATAACATAATGTTGAATGTGATAATTATGTTGAGGGGTGCAGTTTCAAGTTTTAGGATGGGTGGTTACGATTGGAAGGTTTGATTGTTAATTAAGAGATGTAGGAGAAGGAGATGAGGATTGAGAGTTGAAAGTTGTTTCGGGATGTTAAGCCCTATGAACTTAGTCCAAGCTAACCAAGAAGGGGGGTGAATTGGTATTTATAAAAATTCTTGAGACAAAGAAATAATCTATCAACAAATCCACACCACCAACCAATATGCGGAATTTAAAAGTGCGGAAGCAAAAATTAAGGAAAAAAAGTATTATAGTTGGTCGGTCGACTAGCCTCACCAACTCCTTTGACACCCTCCAATTATTGCTACTACAAAAAACGTGACTCTCTTTAGCACCCCATCCATAGGCGGAGAAGCCTCACAAGAACTCCTTTTTTGCCACCCCCGGCAAGCAGGAAGTCCTACCTCCTTTGTGCTTCCTTCTGAACTGGCAGAGGAACCACACAAAAGAAAAACTCCTTACCTCTACGACCCTTCACGGACGAGAAACTCCAGACGAAGACAAGCAGAGCGATCCTGAAGCAAACCCTTTGTGAACCCCACAAGCCCCCTCCACAAGATCCTCTTCTCTCTCCCTCTCTCTTTTCTCCCTCAAGTCTTCTCAGGGTCAAGGCAGCGAGCCAAAGGTCCTTAAAAACGTTGAAGAAGAGCTCTTCTAAAATAGAAGAGCTCAAGAGGAGCTCATAATCTGAAGTAGCCGACTTTATCGTCCGGCCGGGATATGGAACACTGCTGGCCGATAGTACAAATGCAAGGCAGTTCGGCCAGAGCACACAGCCCTTGGGAACAGTCCTGTGACGCAGAAATTTCTTGATCGTCCAGCCCGACTCACTGTCGTCCTGCCGATTAGTTCAAATCAGATAAACTGTCTGAGCACAGCCTCGTCCCCATGGGAACATCATGGCCGATTGAAATTTGGCATTGATCGTCCAGGCCGATCTCAACGATCGTCCTGACGATAGATCGATCAATCATCCTTAAATTACTCCCTTGATTTCTGATCAATTAAGGCATAATTTGGTAATTTCGTCAGGCCGATCCTGGAATAGTCCTGGATGATAATTAAAAATCAGTATGCCTAAAACTGTCTAAGGCGGCTATCTCTTTCTATTTTTGAGCTTATATCCTGGCCGATACGTATCGTCCAGGCCGATATGTTAATGTCGGCTGCCATAAATTAAGAATCCTTAATTAGACTTTCTGTTTAAAGCTGATCGTTCCGGACGATATAATATCGTCCGGGCCGATGTGGGTAAAACAGAATTTCTAAGCCTCTCAAGTGTGTGTGTGAAGGGTTACTTAGCATCAGTCTTTTTGATTATTACAAGAAGACTCAAAAGGTGAAAAAATAAAATTACAGACTGGCTCAACCCTAAACCTATGCGATCTTGGACTTGGCTTCCTCTTGATCGTCCGATCTTCGATTCCTGAAAAGTTAGAAGCAACAAGTAGTCCAAGAGAGATAGTGTTTGTCAATCATCAAAACATAAGCCATGAAAATAGTTTGCAACAGAGAGTAGGGTGGCTACTTGGGGTAATGGATTCAGATGGTTGTGTGGCATTGGGAAAATGAGATTTGTCAAATGTAACATGATGAGAGATGTATATTTGACCCGAGTCAAGTTCTAGACATTTATAGCCTTCGTAGTAAGTGGTGTAGCCAATGAACAGCGATGGAGTAGATTTTATTGAGATTTTGTGTTGAGCATTTTGTGAAAGTAGAGGAAAGCAAGCGCATTCGAAGATACAAAGAAGGGAATACACGGGGGAATGTTTTTAGAGTATTTGTTATGGATATTTACTATATGTGTTGGGAGATGGCGTGAGGTTTATATGATATACTGCTATATGTAATGTATTTAACCACATACCATATTGGAGGCTTACCATGTAGAGTAAGGAGCAAGTGTTTTCGTGAATGTGTTTGTGTTTGCACTTGGCTAGATCATTTTTCTTGAGTGTGTAAGGGCAGCTTATTTGAAGGTTAATACATTGGGATTTGTGATAGTTTTTAAATACGTGGTTTATGAATTCAATGCAACCATTAATGTGGATATGTTTGATAAGAAGAGAGTGTTGTTTTTCAACAACTGAATGAAAGTTTGTGAATATGGAGAACACATCATATTTGTGCATAATTGGAAAAAACTTCGTATAGCGAGTAGAGTCATCGACAAATAATATGTAATATTTGAAACCTTGATTAGAATAGATTGGGGAGGGTCCCCATACATCCATATGTATTAATTCTAATGGTTTGTAGAGATGACTAGAAGATTTAGAGAAAGGAATCTTATGACTTTTAGAGGTCATACATGAAGAGCATGAAGTAGTAAATTTAGAAATAGCTAAGCGACAGTGTTGTTTGGAGATGATGTTGAGTACTTGTAGATGAGGATGACCAAGGCGGTGATGCCATCGGACAGAGGATGCAATGGTTGCGGAGAGGGCTTGAGCATTGCGTATGTGGATGGATGGGGTGAAGATGTGATATAGTCCATCTTCACATGGTCCAGTGAGGAGAGTTATATTTGTTTGTGGATCCTTTATTTGAAAACAAAAGCTTCAAATAGAATGCTAAGATTATTATCTTTGGTGAGTGAGGAAATTGAGAGAAGATTGTGAGAAAGATGTGGGAGATGAAGTAAGTTTTGAAGGAAAAGCTTATAGGCCAGAGTTGGGAGGAGGCCCTAACTAGAGTGAGCTATGGGAATGATTCTACAATCGCCAATGGACACGCTATCTTGTCCAATGCAGTATATGAATTGAAGAAGGTTGTCAACATTATTGATTAGGTGGGAGGAGGCCCCTGAGTTCAGAATCCGGTCGGTTAGGGGTGTGAGTTTGAAACAAGTATAGCTGGGAATGGGGTTGGATATTGATCATTGAACTTGTGCCAGCAGAGGTTAGTTATGTGGCCTTTATTTCCGTAAATTTGATAGATGCTAACGATGTAGGAAGTAGCATATGACTAAGGCAGAGGGGGAATGGATCTGGGAGAGGTCTATGGAATAGAGTGATCTCGGTTATAATAGGATGCAAAGAGGCCGGGTCCACGATTGCAACCTCTGCCTATGATGAAAGCAACAGTAAGGTTTGGGGTTGAGGAGTCTTTGGCTGATTCCATGGAGATGTTAATTTCTTCGTTCAGTAATAGAGATATGAGATTTTCAAGACTAGTGGAAGTCAATTTGGTTCGGATGGTGGTCTTGAAGGCCAAATATTATGAAGGGAGTCTGTTGAGTGTACAGAGCAAAATTTCATTTCTATCGATGGAGCTACGGGCGACTGCGATGTTGTCGACGATGGTATTGGCATTTGTGAGATATTGGAGTAGAGTTAGTTGTCCCTTAGAGATGTGATGGAGCTAATTCTTAAGCTGTATCAAGCACGACCTATTGGTAGCTTGAAGTCGGCATTCGAGTGTGCTCCAGATCTCGAGATGCATTACATATGGGAGAATGCCAACGGTGATGGTTGAACAGTTGGCAGCGCCGAGGTTTTTTTTTTGACTAGTTTCCATTGATTGTAAACAACATTTGGTCTTGAAATGCCAGTTGGCTCAAGGAGAATATGGGGAGGTGTGGAAATAAAGTTGTTGACAAAGCCAACATAGCTATTTGCAAAACAGTTTGAGGATTAGGGACCTCCAAGTCTAGTAGTTTCGTTGGACAACTGGATAGGGACTATATATGGTTTTAATGTTAGAGATAAAGAACTTTAAAAAATAAAAAAGAATGGTGACATCATTTGTGGTGGCTTCTGTTGAAGCGTCTTCGGCGTGGGAAGAGAAGGAAGCTTCTATTTCAGGATGTATCAGGCTGTGAGCCAAGAAAACTCTGATATCATATAAGAAATGTAGTACATAAGACTAAAGTGTAGCAAAGACAGCTTAGGATGAAGAAATACCAATTGCTATTTCTATGTAATTAACTTCTACACAATTTAATGTAGCTGGTATATGTATATATAAGTGCAAGTGGTGTACTGGTGTAAGGATAGGATTAGAGGAGTTTGCTATGATCTATCAGTCTGCGTTAAGGCTGTGCAGAGAGTTGTTCTTCTAGTCGCCTGCTGTAACAGAGGAGTGCTGTGTTGCTTTTAGCAATAATACATCTAGAATATTCAAGCGCTAATGAATTTAGAATAGCTTTCAAATAATTAACATAAACCATTCATTGACATTATAGATAAAAGTAAATGCTATCACGGTCGAGTGTAAGCTGGCCATTAACAGGCCTTTGATTGTATAAGATGATTTTATGTGAGTGTATGTGTGTGTGTGTGTGTGTGAGAGAGAGAGAGAGAGAGAGAGAGAGAGAGAGAGAGGGAGAGCTTGTGAGGGGATTAACAAGGGTTGCTTCAAGGATCGCTCTGTTAAATATTATGTTAAAAATCTACTTATATTATTACAAATCCATGCAAATTTTGTAAAATAGATAGGAAAGTTGCCAAATTGTTTTGTCACGTCATCTTTTTTTAAAAAGTGACCATACTTTTATCAAATATTATGTGCTTTTACGTTAACCAAATACAAATAAATTATTTCTTATATTTATTTTACCCTCAACAAAATAACAATAAATTAAATTAACAAAACTTACTATACAATCAACGTACTTTACAATTTTTTTTCAACAAACCGGATAATAATTTTCTTGTAGTTATAATTACAAATCAAATTATAAATAATAAATCTTAATAATAAAATAAATTTTAAATAATAAGAAAACAGAAAAATATTTTTGTCTCCAAAAAATACAGCACTAAATTAAATAAATAAGGCTTTTTAAGAAATAATTTCTGGTTCAGTTTATTTATACACCATGTAATTGCTTGTTTATAATTTTGATTCTCTTTACTGGAGTCCCAAAGATTTGACAACAATTGAATTATTTCTTTGAAAACCAGAAGGGCCTGACATAAAATAGAATCA